>NC_060190.1:79088591-79211091 GCF_021184085.1 Oncorhynchus gorbuscha
CTTCATGGAAAAATAGCTTCGAGTGTAGAATGGTTTATGATCGAGTCAGAAACAAGAGGTTGATGGGGCGTTGTAAAAGGTGCTATCTGTAGCCTAAAGGGGTTCTTCGGCGGTCCCCAGAGGACAACCATTTGAAGAATCCTTTACAAAAAAAGGGTTCTACGGTGTATTCAGACACCATTTTTGTTCTATATTTGTTACATTATGGCCATTACATTACATTATTATTATATTCTAAAATGTATTACATTGTGTTTTTCCCGCTTATCTATCTGAAAAACATGTTTTTTTTTTGTTCTTTTCTGTAAATGTATTAAGAACAAAAATCTGAAATATCACATTTGCATAAGTATTCAGTACTTTGTTGAAGCACCTTTGGCAGCGAATACAGTCTTGAGTCTTCTTGGGTATGACGTTACAAGCTTGCCACACCTGTATTTGGGGAGTTTCGCTCCCATTCTTCTCTGCAGATCCTCTCAAGCTCTGTCAGGTTGGATGGGGCACATCATATAATCTATCTATGCAGTGGGGCAAAAAAGTATTTAGTCAGTCACCAATTGTGCAAGTTCTCCCAATTAAACAGATGAGAGAGGCCTGTAATTTTCATCATAGGTACACTTCAACTTTGACAGACAAAATTACCAAAGAAATTCCAGAAAATCACATTGTAGGATTTTTAATGAATTAATCTTTTTAAAAACAAAGTATCCAGATAAAAAATATTATATAACTATCAGATTAATTTTAATTAATGAATTAGGGATAGGCAGGATGCAAATGTCTCAACTGGCCAATTGCCAGGGATAATGCAGAGGGCTAGATTCAAATAAAATACTATAAAATTCAAACTTTCATTAAATAACACATGTAAGATACTCAATTAAAGCTACACTCGTTGTGAATCCAGCCAACATGTCAGATTTTTTAAATGCTTTTTGGTGAAAGCATAAGAAGCTATTATCTGATAGCTTGCACCATCTGCACCAGCAGTAAACAAAGGGGTTAGCATATTTAAACCCTGCAGGCTCTACACAAAACGCTGAAATAAAATATAAAACATGCATTACCTTTGACAAGCTTCTTTTGTTGGCACTCCAATATGTCCCATGAACATCGCAATTGGTCCTTTTGTTCGATAAATTCCGTTCATATATATCCAAAATGTCCATTTATAAAGCGCGTTTGATCCAGAAAAAAACAGCTTACAAAAAACGCAACGTCACTACAAAATATTTCAAAAGTTGCCTATAAACTTTGCCAAAATATTTCAAACTACTTTTGTAATACCACTTTAGGGATTTTTAAACGTTAATAATTGTAGACGGGGCAATCTGTATTCAATACCGGAAAGAAAACAAACCAGCGGTGCTTTTCACGTCTTGCGCAACTCACAAAAGTGTCCCAAGTTCCGAGTTGGCCTATTTCTTCATAAAGGAATAACCTCAACCAAATTCCAAAGACTGGTCACATCCAGTGGAAGCGGTAGGGACTGAAAACAGGTTCCTATGAAATATCCTTTGGCAAAGACAAATCAGGGAACAGAGGGGGGGAAGGGGGGAATTCTGAACAGTTCGTCCTCGGGGTTTTGCCTGCTACATAAGTTCTGTTATACGTACAGACATGATTCAAACAGTTTTAGAAACTTCAGAGGGTTTTCTATCCAAATATATGAATATGCATATTATATGCATATCTTATATTCTTGGCATGAGTAGCAGGAAGTTGAAATTGGGCACGCTATTTATCCAAAAGTGAAAATTCTGCCCCTTATCCTCAAGAGGTTTTAAACCACTTGAGTGTTGCTTTAGCAGTATGCTTAGGGTCATTGTCCTGTTGGAAGGTGAACCTCCATCCCAGTCTCAAATCTCTGGAAGACTGAAACATGTTTCCATCAAGAATGTCCTTGTATTTAGCACCATCCATCATTCCTTCAATTCTGACCAGTTTCCCAGTTCCTGCCAATGGAAAAACATCCACACAGCATGATGCTGCCACCACCATGCTTCACTGTGGGGATGGTGTTCTCAGGATGATGAGAGGTGTTGGGTTTGCGCCAGACATACTAGTTTCCTTGATGGCCAAAAAGCAAAATGTTACTGTCATCTTACCCGAGTACCTTCTTTCATATGTTTGGTGTGTCTCCCACATGCCTTTTGGAAAACAGCAAATGTGTTTTCTTATTTCTTTCTTTAAGCAATGGCTTTTTTTCTGGCCACTCTTACGTAAAGCCCAGCTCTGTGGAGTTTGCGGCTTAAAGTGGTCCTATGGACAGATACTCCAATCTTCTCTGTGGAGCTCTGCAGCTCTTTAAGGGTTATCTTTGGTCTCTTTGTTGCCTCTCTGATCAATGCCCTCCTTGCCTGGTCCGTGAGTTTTGGTGGGCGGCCCTCTCTTGGCAGGTTTGTTGTTGTGCCACATTAAAAAAAATGGATTTAATGGTGCTGTGTGGGATGTTGAAAGTTTCTGATATTTTTATAACTCAACCCTGCTCTGTACTTCTCCACAACTTTGTCCCTGACCTTTTTGGAGACCTCCTTGGTCTTCATGGTGCCACTTGATTAGTGGTGTTGCAGACTCTAAGGCCTTTCAGGACAAGTGTATTCAGTTACATTCGGAAGTTTACCAAAGTGGGACAAAGTGAAACAGTACAGGGACAAAGTGGGACAAAGTGGACAAAGTGGGACAAAGTGGACAAAGTGAAACAGTACAGGGACAAAGTGGGACAAAGTGGACAAAGTGAAACAGTACAGGGACAAAGTGGAGTCGCAATTAAATGGCTCAAACACGAGACGTACAGTTGAAGTTGGAAGTTTACATACACTTAGGTTGGAGTCATTAAAACTCATTTTTCAACCACTCCATACATTTCTCGTTAACAACTATAGTTTTGGCCAATCGGTTAGGACATCTACTTTGTGCACAAGTATTTTTTCCAACAATTGTTTACCAACAGATTATTTCACTTATAATTCACTGTATCACAATTCCAGTGGGTCAGAAGTTTACATACTCTAAGTTGACTGTGCCTTTAAACAGCTTGGAAAATTCCAGAAAAATTTGGTCATTGCTTTAGAAGCTTCTGATACACTAATTGACATTATTTGAGTCATTATTTCAAGGCCTAGGAGGAAATTCTGCCCGCAAAAAAAAACGCATTTTGATTTTAGAAAATCATAATAAAAAAACTTTAAAAAAATAACAATCAAGCCACGTACACGTAGAAATGTTTATAACAAAAATAACATGACGTCTGGCATAATCGGTGAGGGACAATGCAATGTGTGTGTCTGTCTACCTGTGTGTAACAGAGATATTATATATGATTCCTGTTGCCACTCTATCCATTCGTTGTTTGGGGTTTGGCCAGAAACAAAGAACTTTCTTCTGAAACTCGTCTGTTCTTGTTCTGAGAAATGAAGGCTACTGCCAAGAAACGGATGATCTTGTACAACTTTGTGTACTACTCCCTTCACAGAACAGAACTATGGAATGTTTTGAAGAGCTGATGATCTTTGTGTACTACTCCCTTCACAGAACAGAACTATGGAATATTTTGAAGAGCTGATGATCTTTGTGTACTACTCCCTTCACAGAACAGAACTATGGAATGTTTTGAAGAGCTGATGATCTTGTACAACTTTGTGTACTACTCCCTTCACAGAACAGAACTATGGAATGTTTTGAAGAGCTGATGATCTTGTACAACTTTGTGTACTACTCCCTTCACAGAACAGAACTTGTCATGCCGGTGAAAGAGGACCCAAAAGCGACTTGGCGAAAACAGAGTCTTTAATCCAGTAAAGTAAATACAATCAAAAAAAACACAACTTTCACTCGAAATGACGAGGACAAACTGGAGACTCGATCTTGAACAGCAGGTGAACAGCAGGTTGCCTCGGGAAGGCACTTGAACCAGACAGACTCAGACACCTGCTCACCACGCAGCATCTGAGGAAAACACGACACGACAGGGCGATACACAAACACAGCACGGTGAATTCTAAACAAGGAACCGACAGGACAGAAACGAATAACAAGGAGAGAAATAGGGACTCTAATCAGGGAAAAGGATCGGGAACAGGTGTGGGAAGACTAAATGATTGATTAGGGGAATAGGAACAGCTGGGAGCAGGAACGGAACGATAGAGAGAAGAGAGAGCGGGAGAGTGAGAGAGGGAGGGGGAGAGAGAGGGATAGAAAGAGGGAAAGAACCTAATAAGACCAGCAGAGGGAAACGAATAGAAGGAAGCACAGGGACAAGACAAGATAATAAATGACAAAACATGACAGTACCCCCCCACTCACCGAGCGCCTCCTGGCGCAGTCGAGGAGGAATCCTGGCGGCAACGGAGGAAATCATCAATGAGTGAACGGTCCAGCACGCCCCGAGACGGAACCCAACTCCTCTCCTCAGGACCGTAACCCTCCCAATCCACTAAGTATTGGTGACCCCGTCCCGAGAACGCATGTCCATGATCTTATGTACCTTGTAAATAGGTGCGCTCTCGACAAGGACGGGAGGGGGGAGGGAAGACGAACGGGAGTGCGAAGAAAGGGCTTGACACAGGAGACATGGAAGACAGGATGGACGCGACGAAGATGTCGCGGAAGAAGCAGTCGCACAGCGACAGGATTGACGACCTGGGAGACACGGAACGGACCAATGAACCGCGGAGTCAACTTACGAGAAGCTGTCGTAAGAGGAAGGTTGCGAGTGGAAAGCCACACTCTCTGGCCGCAACAATACCTTGGACTCTTAATCCTGCGTTTATTGGCGGCTCTCACAGTCTGTGTCCTGTAACGGCAAAGTGCAGACCTCACCCTCCTCCAGGTGCGCTCACAACGTTGGACAAACGCTGAGCGGAGGGAACGCTGGACTCGGCAAGCTGGGATGAGAACAGAGGAGGCTGGTAACCCAGACTACTCTGAAACGGAGATAACCCGGTAGCAGACGAAGGAAGCGAATTGTGAGCGTATTCTGCCCAGGGAGCTGTTCTGCCCAAGACGCAGGGTTTCTGAAAGAAAGGCTGCGTAGTATGCGACCAATCGTCTGATTGGCCCTCTCTGCTTGACCGTTAGACTGGGGATGAAACCCGGAAGAGAGACTGACGGACGCACCAATCAAACGACAGAACTCCCTCCAAAACTGTGACGTGAATTGCGGGCCTCTGTCTGAAACGGCGTCTAACGGGAGGCCATGAATTCTGAATACATTCTCGATAATGATTTGTGCCGTCTCCTTAGCGGAAGGAAGTTTAGCGAGGGGAATGAAATGTGCCGCCTTAGAGAACCTATCGACAACCGTAAGAATCACAGTCTTCCCCGCAGACAAAGGCAGACCGGTAATGAAGTCTAGGGCGATGTGAGACCATGGTCGAGAAGGAATGGGGAGCGGTCTGAGACGACCGGCAGGAGGAGAGTTACCCGACTTAGTCTGCGCGCAGTCCGAACAAGCAGCCACGAAACGGCGCGTGTCACGCTCCTGAGTCGGCCACCAAAAGCGCTGGCGAATAGACGCAAGAGTGCCTCGAACACCGGGATGACCAGCTAACTTGGCAGAGTGAGCCCACTGAAGAACAGCCAGACGAGTGGAAACAGGAACGAAAAGGAGGTTACTAGGACAAGCGCGCGGCGACGCAGTGTGCGTGAGTGCTTGCTTAACCTGTCTTTCAATTCCCCAGACTGTTAACCCGACAACACGCCCATAAGGAAGAATCCCTCGGGATCAGTAGAAGCCACAGAAGAACTAAACAGACGGGATAAGGCATCAGGCTTGGTGTTCTTGCTACCCGGACGGTAAGAAATCACAAACTCGAAACGAGCGAAAACAACGCCCAACGAGCTTGACGGGCATTAAGTCGTTTGGCAGAACGGATGTACTCAAGGTTCTTATGGTCTGTCCAAACGACAAAAGGAACGGTCGCCCTCCAACCACTGTCGCCATTCGCCTAGGGCTAAGCGGATGGCGAGCAGTTCACGGTTACCCACATCATAGTTGCGCTCAGATGGCGACAGGCGATGAGAAAAATAAGCGCAAGGATGAACCTTATCGTCAGACTGGAAGCGCTGGGATAGAATGGCTCCCACGCCTACCTCTGAAGGCCAACCTCGACAATGAATTGTCTAGTGACGTCAGGAGTAACGAGGATAGGAGCGGACGTAAAACGTTCTTTTAGAAGATCAAAAGCTCCCTGGGCGGAACCGGACCACTTAAAACACGTCTTGACAGAAGTAAGAGCTGTGAGAGGGGCAGCAACTTGACCGAAATTACGAATGAAACGCCGATAGAAATTAGCGAAACCTAAAAAAGCGCTGCAACTCGACACGTGACCTTGGAACGGGCCAATCACTGACAGCTTGGACCTTAGCGGAATCCATCTGAATGCCTTCAGCGGAAATAACGGAACCGAGAAAAGTAACGGAGGAGACATGAAAAGAGCACTTCTCAGCCTTTACGTAGAGACAATTCTCTAAAAG
The DNA here is from genome assembly GCF_021184085.1 of Oncorhynchus gorbuscha. Taxonomy (NCBI): domain Eukaryota; kingdom Metazoa; phylum Chordata; class Actinopteri; order Salmoniformes; family Salmonidae; genus Oncorhynchus; species Oncorhynchus gorbuscha. The sequence goes on from NC_060190.1 coordinate 79,095,069, forward strand.
GCGCTGTAGAACACGCGAACGTGCTGAACATGAATCTCGAGTGACGGAGAAAAATCAGGATATCGTCAAGATAGACAAAAACAAAGATGTTCAGCATGTCTCTCAGAACATCATTAACTAATGCCTGAAAAACAGCTGGCGCATTGGCGAGACCAAACGGCAGAACCCGGTACTCAAAATGCCCTAACGGAGTGTTAAACGCCGTTTTCCACTCGTCCCCCCTCTCTGATGCGCACGAGATGGTAAGCGTTACGAAGGTCCAACTTAGTAAAGCACCTGGCTCCCTGCAGAATCTCGAAGGCTGATGACATAAGGGGAAGCGGATAACGATTCTTAACCGTTATGTCATTCAGCCCTCGATAATCCACGCAGGGGCGCAGAGTACCGTCCTTCTTCTTAACAAAAAGAACCCCGCCCGGCCGGAGAGGAAGAAGGCACTATGGTACCGGCGTCAAGAGACACAGACAAATAATCCTCGAGAGCCTTACGTTCGGGAGCCGACAGAGAGTATAGTCTACCCCGAGGAGGAGTGGTCCCCGGGAGGAGATCAATACTACAATCATACGACCGGTGAGGAGGAAGGGAGTTGGCTCGGGACCGACTGAAGACCGTGCGCAGATCATGATATTCCTCCGGCACTCCTGTCAAATCGCCAGGTTCCTCCTGAGAAGTAGGGACAGAAGAAACGGGAGGGATGGCAGACATTAAACACTTCACATGACAAGAAACGTTCCAGGATAGGATAGAATTACTAGACCAATTAATAGAAGGATTATGACATACTAGCCAGGGATGACCCAAAACAACAGGTGTAAACGGTGAACGAAAAATCAAAAAGAAATAGTCTCACTGTGGTTACCAGATACTGTGAGGGTTAAAGGTAGTGTCTCAAATCTGATACTGGGAAGATGACTACCATCTAAGGCGAACATGGGCGTAGGCTTTCTAACTCTCTGAAAGGAATGTCATGTTTCCGAACCCATGCTTCGTCCATGAAACAACCCTCAGCCCCAGAGTCTATCAAGGCACTACATGTAGCACCCGAACCGGTCCAGCGTAGATGGACCGACAAAGTAGTACAGGATTTTGATGGAGAGACTTGAGTAGTTGCGCTCACCTGTAGCCCTCCGCTTACAGATGAGCTCTGGCTTTTACTGGACATGAATTAACAAAATGTCCAGCAACTCCGCAATAGAGGCACAGGCGGTTGGTGATCCTCCGTTCCCTCTCCTTAGTCGAGATGCGAATCCCTCCCAGCTGCATGGGCTCAGTCTCTGAGCCAGAGGAGGGAGATGGTTGCGATGCGGAGCAGGGAAACACCGTTGATGCGAGCTCTCTTCCACGAGCCCGGTGACGAAGATCTACCCGTCGTTCTATGCGGATGGCGAGAGCAATCAAAGAGTCCACATCTGAAGGAACCTCCCGGGAGAGAATCTCATCCTTAACCACTGCGTGGAGTCCCTCCAGAAAACGAGCGAGCAGCGCCGGCTCGTTCCACTCACTAGAGGCAGCAAGAGTGCGAAACTCAATAGAATAATCCGTTATGGACCGTTCACCTTGGCATAGGGAAGCCAGGGCCCTAGAAGCCTCCCTACCAAAAACTGAACGGTCAAAAACCCGAATCATCTCCTCTTTAAAGTTCTGGTACTTGTTAGAGCAATCAGCCCTTGCCTCCCAGATAGCTGTGCCCCATTCTCGAGCCCGGCCAGTAAGGAGTGAAATGACGTAAGCAACCCGAGCTCTCTCTAGAGTATGTGTTGGGTTGAGAGAGAACACAATCTCACACTGCGTGAGAAGGGAGCGGCACTCAGTGGGCTGCCCGGAGTAGCAAGGTGGGTTATTAACCCTAGGTTCTGGAGGCTCGGCAGGCCAGGAAGTAACAGGTGGCACGAGACGAAGACTCTGGAACTGTCCAGAGAGGTCGGAAACCTGAGCGGCCAGGTTCTCCACGGCATGGCGAGCAGCAGACAATTCCTGCTCGTGTCTGCCGAGCATGGCTCCTTGGATCTCGACGGCAGTGTAACGAGCGTCTGAAGTCGCTGGGTCCATTCCTTGGTCGGTTCCTTCTGTCATGCCGGTGAAAGAGGACCCAAAAGCGACTTGGCGAAAACAGAGTCTTTAATCCAGTAAAGTAAATACAATCAAAAAAACACAACTTTCACTCGAAAATGACGAGGACAAACTGGAGACTCGATCTTGAACAGCAGGTGAACAGCAGGTTGCCTCGGGAAGGCACTTGAACCAGACAGACTCAGACACCTGCTCACCACGCAGCATCTGAGGAAAACACGACACGACAGGGCGATACACAAACACAGCACGGTGAATTCTAAACAAGGAACCGACAGGACAGAAACGAATAACAAGGAGAGAAATAGGGACTCTAATCAGGGAAAAGGATCGGGAACAGGTGTGGGAAGACTAAATGATTGATTAGGGGAATAGGAACAGCTGGGAGCAGGAACGTAACGATAGAGAGAAGAGAGAGCGGGAGAGTGAGAGAGGGAGGGGGAGAGAGAGGGATAGAAAGAGGGAAAGAACCTAATAAGACCAGCAGAGGGAAACGAATAGAAGGAAGCACAGGGACAAGACAAGATAATAAATGACAAAACATGACAGAACTATGGAATATTTTGAAGAGCTGATGATCTTTGTGTACTACTCCCTTCACAGAACAGAACTATGGAATGTTTTGAAGAGCTGATGATCTTGTACAACTTTGTGTACTACTCCCTTCACAGAACAGAACTATGGAATGTTTTGAAGAGCTGATGATCTTGTACAACTTTGTGTACTACTCCCTTCACAGAACAGAACTATGGAATGTTTTGAAGAGCTGATGATCTTGTACAACTTTGTGTACTACTCCCTTCACAGAACAGAACTATGGAATGTTTTGAAGAGCTGATGATCTTGTACAACTTTGTGTACTACTCCCTTCACAGAACAGAACTATGGAATGTTTTGAAGAGCTGATGATCTTGTACAACTTTGTGTACTACTCCCTTCACAGAACAGAACTATGGAATGTTTTGAAGAGCTGATGATCTTGTACAACTTTGTGTACTACTCCCTTCACAGAACAGAACTATGGAATGTTTTGAAGAGCTGATGATCTTGTACAACTTTGTGTACTACTCCCTTCACAGAACAGAACTATGGAATGTTTTGAAGAGCTTTTTTTCTGTGCAAAAGTTGTACATCTCAGAACCTGGGTGAGAGAGAGAGAGAGAGAGAGAGAGAGAGAGAGAGAGAGAGAGAGAGAGAGAGAGAGAGAGAGAGAGAGAGAGAGAGAGAGAGAGAGAGAGAGAGAGAGAGAGAGAGAGAGAGAGAGAGAGAGAGAGAGAGAGAGAGAGAGAGAGAGAGAGAGAGAGAGAGAGAGAGAGAGAGAGAGAGAGAGAGAGAGAGAGAGAGGCCATGATCTACACCCAGAAAGGTCCACATCATGAAAATGTTTTGTACTTCAATTAAAATATTAGTTTGATTGTCTGATTAAGGGATTGTAAGTAAGCATGTCACTGTAGTTAAGGGATTGTAAGTAAGCATGTCACTGTAGTTAAGGGATTGTAAGTAAGCATGTCACTGTGGTTAAGGGATTGTAAGTAAGCATGTCACTGTATTGTCTACACCTGTTGTATTTGGGGAAAGTGGCAATAAAGCTTCTTATTTTTTTTATTTTTTTCCCCCTTTTCTCACCAATTTTGTGGTATCCAATTGTTAGTAATTCATATCTTGTCTCGTCGATACAACTCCCGTACGGGCTAGGGAGAGACTAAGGTCGGAAGCCATGCGTCCTCCGAAACACAACTCCAACCAAGCCACACTGCTTCTTAACATCTAACCCGGAAGCCAGCCGCACCAATGTATCAGAGGAAACACCATGCACCTGGCCACCTTGGTTAGCGCGCACTGCGCCCGGCCCGCCACGGTGGTCGCTGGTGCGCGATGAGACAAGGATATCCCTACAGGCCAAAACCTCCCTAACACGGACGACGCTAGGTCAATTGTGCGTTGTCCCACGGACCTCCCGGTTGTGGCCGGCTGCGACAGAGCCTGGGCGCGAACCCAGAGTCTCTGGTGTCACAGCTAGCGCTGCGATGCAGCCCTTGAAAAATAAACTTTGATTTGATTTTAAACTTGTACTATTTTTGGTAACTATGGTAACCCTAGTCAACAAGCGTCAAACCAGTGAGAGTAGAATGATCCATGGAGGCTGCATTTCTACCCGTTTCCCTGTCAGGAAATAAACCTGTGACTGGTACTAAATGCTCGATTCCTTGTTGATGATTGTTCACAACGCAACACAAGAAGAGTGGGTGCGGCGGATTGTGTGTGTGTGTGTGTGTGTGTGTGTGTGTGTGTGTGTGTGTGTGTGTGTGTGTGTGTGTGTGTGTGTGTGTGTGTGTGTGTGTGTGTGTGTGTGTGTGTGTGTGTGTGTGTGTGTGTGTGTGTGTGTGTGTGTGTCAGTGAGGGGTGGGAGGACCGGGCATCTGCGGTCATATTCTTGTTTTCTTTTACTACTGTTTATCAGACAGACTTCTATGTTGCTATCTGTTCTAACATTCTCTCTCTCTCTCTCTCCCACCCACTCTCTCTTTCTCCTCTCTCTCTCCTTCTTTCTCTCTCCCTCTCTCGCTCTCTCTGAATCTCCTCTCTCTCTCCCACTCTCATTCTCATTCATTCTTCTCATTCTCTTTCTCTCTCTCTCTCTCTCTCTCTCTCTCTCTCTCTCTCTCTCTCTCTCTCTCTCTCTCTCTCTCTCTCTCTCTCTCTCTCTCTCTCTCTCTCTCTCTCTCTCTCTCTCTCTCTCTCTCTGTCTCTCTCTCTCTCTCTCTCTCTCTCTCTCTCTCTCTCTCTCTCTCTCTCTCTCTCTCTCTCTCTCTCTCTCTCTCTCTCTCTCTCTCTCTCTCTCTCTCTCTCTCTCTCTCTCTCTCTCTCTCTCTCTCTCCTACTCCCTCTCTCTCACTCTCATTCTCTCTCTCGCTCTCTCTAACCTCACTCTCAAATCCACAAACTGTTTGAATCACACAATTACATGAGAGATGATTATGCATGTTGAGCAGTGACTGCCAATGTTCTGAAATAATGGTCTGAAATCACATTCAAAAACCTTTTAAAGCTTTTAAAGGTTTGACAAATCCACCTTACTGTACTCACTGAGTCCCACCTGAAATCAGAACAGAGATTGAGAGCGAAAAAGAGAGAGAGAGAAGTGCTAGAGATACAGTGGACTTATTATCCTACAACTCTACCAGGGTGAACTTATTACCCTACAACTCTACCAGGGTGGACTTATTACCCTACAACTCTACTCTACCAGGGTGGACTCATTACCCAACAACTCTACTCTACCAGGGTTGACTCATTACCCAACAACTCTACTCTATCAGAGTGGACTCATTACCCTACAACTCTACTCTACCAGGGTGGACTTATTACCCTACAACTCTACCAGGGTGGACTTATTACCCTACAACTCTACTCTACCAGGGTGGACTTATTACCCTACAACTCTACCAGGGTGGACTTATTACCCTACAACTCTACTCTACCAGGGTGGACTCATTACCCTACAACTCTACCAGGGTGGACTTATTACCCTACAACTCTACCAGGGTGGACTTATTACCCTACAACTCTACCAGGGTGGACTCATTACCCTACAACTCTGCTCTACCAGGGTGGACGTATTACCCTACAACTCTACTCTACCAGGGTGGACTCATTACCCTACAACTCCAGGGTGGACTCATTACCCTACAACTCTACCTGGGTGGACTTATTACCCTACAACTCTACCAGGGTGGACTCATTACCCTACAACTCTACCAGGGTGGACTTATTACCCTACAACTCTACCAGGGTGGATTCATTACCCTACAACTCTACCAGGGTGGACTTATTACCCTACAACTCTACTCTACCAGGGTGGACTCATTACCCTACAACTCTACCAGCGTGGACTTATTACCCTACAACTCTACTCTACCAGGGTGGACTCATTACACAACAACTCTACTCTACCAGGGTGGACTCATTACCCAACAACTCTACTCTATCAGGGTGGACTCATTACCCTACAACTCTACTCTACCAGGGTGGACTTATTACCCTACAACTCTACCAGGGTGGACTTATTACCCTACAACTCTACCAGGGTGGACTTATTACCCTACAACTCTACCAGGGTGGACTCATTACCCTACAACTCTACTCTACCAGGGTAGACTTATTACCCTACAACTCTACCAGGGTGGACTTATTACCCTACAACTCTACCAGGGTGGACTCATTACCCTACAACTCTACTCTACCAGGGTGGACTCATTACCCTACAACTCTACTCTACCAGGGTGGACTCATTACCCTACAACTCTACTCTATCAGGGTGGACTTATTACCCTACAACTCTACTCTACCAGGGTGGACTTATTACCCTACAACTCTACCAGGGTGGACTTATTACCCTACAACTCTACCAGGGTGGACTCATTACCCTACAACTCTACTCTACCAGGGTGGACTCATTACCCTACAACTCTACTCTACCAGGGTGGACTCATTACCCTACAACTCTACTCTACCAGGGTGGACTCATTACCCTACAACTCTACTCTACCAGGGTGGACTCATTACCCTACAACTCTACTCTACCAGGGTGGACTCATTACCCTACAACTCTACTCTATCAGGGTGGACTTATTACCCTACAACTCTACTCTACCAGGGTGGACTCATTACCCTACAACTCTACTCTACCAGGGTGGACTCATTACCCTACAACTCTACTCTACCAGGGTGGGCTCATTACCCTACAACTCTACCAGGGTGGACTTATTACCCTACAACTCTACTCTACCAGGGTGGACTTATTACCCTACAACTCTACCAGGGTGGACTTATTACCCTACAACTCTACTCTACCAGGGTGGACTCATTACCCTACAACCCTACCAGGGTGGACTCATTACCCTACAACTCTATTCTACCAGTGTGGACTTATTACCCTACAACCCTACCAGGGTGGACTTATTACCCTAAAACTCTACCAGGGTGGACTCATTACCCTACAACTCTACTCTACCAGGGTGGACTTATTACCCTACAACTCTACCAGGGTGGACTTATTACCCTACAACTCTACCAGGGTGGACTCATTACCCTACAACTCTACTCTACCAGTGTGGACTTATTACCCTACAACCCTACCAGGGTGGACTTATTACCCTAAAACTCTACCAGGGTGGACTCATTACCCTACAACTCTACTCTACCAGGGTGGACTTATTACCCTACAACTCTACCAGGGTGGACTCATTACCCTACAACTCTACTCTACCAGGGTGGAGTCATTACCCAACAACTCTACTCTACCAGGGTGGACTCATTACCCTACAATTCTACTCTACCAGGGTGGACTCATTACCCTACAACTCTACCAGGGTGGACTTATTACCCTACAACTCTACTCTACCAGGGTGGACTCATTACCCAACAACTCTACTCTACCAGGGTGGACTCATTACCCAACAACTCTACTCTATCAGAGTGGACTCATTACCCTCCAACTCTACTCTACCAGGGTGGACTCATTACCCTACAACTCTACCAGGGTGGACTTATTACCCTACAACTCTACTCTACCAGGGTGGACTCATTACCCAACAACTCTACTCTACCAGGGTGGACTCATTACCCAACAACTCTACTCTATCAGAGTGGAATCATTACCCTCCAACTCTACTCTACCAGGGTGGACTCATTACCCTACAACTCTACCAGGGTGGACTTATTACCCTACAACTCTACCAGGGTGGACTTATTACCCTACAACTCTACTCTACCAGGATGGACTCATTACCCAACAACTCTACTCTACCAGTGTGGACTTATTACCCTACAACTCTACCAGGGTGGACTTATTACCCTACAACTCTACTCTACCAGGGTGGACTCATTACCTAACAACTCTACTCTACCAGGGTGGACACCTTACCCTACAACTCTACTCTACCAGTGTGGACTTATTACCCTACAACTCTACCAGGGTGGACTTATTACCCTAAAACTCTACCAGGGTGGACTCATTACCCTACAACTCTACTCTACCAGGGTGGACTCATTACCCTACAACTCTACTCTACCAGGGTGGACTCATTACCCTACAACTCTACTCTACCAGGGTGGACTCATTACCCCACAACTCTACTCTACCAGGGTGGACTCATTACCCTACAACTCTACCAGGGTGGACTTATTACCCTACAACTCTACCAGGGTGGACTTATTACCCTACAACTCCACTCTACCAGGGTGGACTTATTACCCTACAACTCTACTCTACCAGGGTGGACTTATTACCCTACAACTGTACTCTACCAGGGTGGACTTATTACCCAATAACTCTACTCTACCAGGGTGGACTCATTACCCTACAACTCTACCAGGGTGGACTTATTACCCTACAAATCTACTCTACCAGGGTGGACTTATTACCCTACAACTCTACCAGGGTGGACTTATTACCCTACAACTCTACTCTACCAGGGTGGACTTATTACCCTACAACTCTACCAGGGTGGACTCATTACCCTACAACTCTACTCTACCAGGGTGGACTCATTACCCTACAACTCTACTCTACCAGGGTGGACTCATTACCCTACAACTCTACTCTACCAGGGTGGACTCATTACCCTACAACTCTACTCTACCAGGGTGGACTCATTACCCTACAACTCTACTCTACCAGGGTGGACTCATTACCCTACAACTCTACTCTACCAGGGTGGACTCATTACCCTACAACTCTACTCTACCAGGGTGGACTCATTACCCTACAACTCTACTCTACCAGGGTGGACTTATTACCCTACAACTCTACCAGGGTGGACTCATTACCCTACAACTCTACCAGGGTGGACTCATTACCCTACAACTCTACTCTACCAGGGTGGACTCATTACCCTACAACTCTACTCTACCAGGGTGGACTCATTACCCTACAACTCTACTCTACCAGGGTGGACTCATTACCCTACAACTCTACTCTACCAGGGTGGACTCATTACCCTACAACTCTACTCTACCAGGGTGGACTCATTACCCTACAACTCTACTCTACCAGGGTGGACTCATTACCCTACAACTCTACCAGGGTGGACTCATTACCCTACAACTCTACTCTACCAGGGTGGACTTATTACCCTACAACTCTACCAGGGTGGACTCATTACCCTACAACTCTACTCTACCAGGGTGGACTCATTACCCTACAACTCTACTCTACCAGGGTGGACTCATTACCCTACAACTCTACTCTACCAGGGTGGACTTATTACCCTACAACTCTACCAGGGTGGACTCATTACCCTACAACTCTACTCTACCAGGGTGGACTCATTACCCTACAACTCTACTCTACCAGGGTGGACTCATTACCCTACAACTCTACAACCAGGGTGGACTCTACCAGGGTGGACTCATTACATTACAACTCTACTCTACCAGGGTGGACTCATTACCCTACAACTCTACTCTACCAGGGTGGACTCATTACCCTACAACTCTACTCTACCAGGGTGGACTCATTACCCTACAACTCTACTCTACCAGGGTGGACTCATTACCCTACAACTCTACTCTACCAGGGTGGACTCATTACCCTACAACTCTACTCTACCAGGGTGGACTTATTACCCTACAACTCTACTCTACCAGGCTGGACTCATTACCCTACAACTCTACTCTACCAGGGTGGACTCATTACCCTACAACTCTACTCTACCAGGGTGGACTCATTACCCTACAACTCTACTCTACCAGGGTGGACTCATTACCCTACAACTCTACCAGGGTGGACTTATTACCCTACAACTCTACTCTACCAGGGTGGACTTATTACCCTACAACTTTACCAGGGTGGACTTATTACCCTACAACTCTACTCTACCAGGGTGGACTTATTACCCTACAACTCTACCAGGTTGGACTTATTACCCTACAACTCTACTCTACCAGGGTGGACTTATTACCCTACAACTCTACTCTACCAGGTTGGACTTATTACCCTACAACTCTACTCTACCAGGGTGGACTTATTACCCTACAACTCTACTCTACCAGGGTGGACTTATTACCCTACAACTGTACTCTACCAGGGTGGACTTATTACCCAATAACTCTACTCTACAGGGTGGACTTATTACCCTACAACTCTACTCTACCAGGGTGGACTTATTACCCTACAACTCTACTCTACCAGGGTGGACTCATTACCCAACAACTCTACTCTACCAGGGTGGACTTATTACCCTACAACTCTACTCTACCAGGGTGGACTCATTACCCTACAACTCTACCAGGGTGGACTTATTACCCTACAACTCTACTCTACCAGGGTGGACTTATTACCCTACAACTTTACCAGGGTGGACTTATTACCCTACAACTCTACTCTACCAGGGTGGACTTATTACCCTACAACTCTACCAGGGTGGAATTATTACCCTACAACTCTACTCTACCAGGGTGGACTTATTACCCTACAACTCTACCAGGGTGGACTCATTACCCTACAACTCTACTCTACCAGGGTGGACTCATTACCCTACAACTCTACTCTACCAGGGTGGACTCATTACCCTACAACTCTACTCTACCAGGGTGGACTCATTACCCTACAACTCTACTCTACCAGGGTGGACTCATTACCCTACAACTCTACTCTACCAGGGTGGACTCATTACCCTACAACTCTACTCTACCAGGCTGGACTTATTACCCTACAACTCTACTCTACTAGGGTGGACTCATTACCCTACAACCATACTCTACCAGGGTGGACTCATTACCCTACAACTCTACTCTACCAGGGTGGACTCATTACCCTACAACTCTACTCTACCAGGGTGGACTCATTACCCTACAACTCTACTCTACCAGGGTGGACTCATTACCCTACAACTCTACTCTACCAGGGTGGACTCATTACCCTACAACTCTACTCTACCAGGGTGGACTCATTACCCTACAACTCTACCAGGGTGGACTTATTACCCTACAACTCTACCAGGGTGGACTCATTACCCTACAACTCTACTCTACCAGGGTGGACTCATTACCCTACAACTCTACTCTACCAGGGTGGACTCATTACCCTACAACTCTACTCTACCAGGGTGGACTCATTACCCTACAACTCTACTCTACCAGGGTGGACTCATTACCCTACAACTCTACTCTACCAGGGTGGACTCATTACCCTACAACTCTACTCTACCAGGGTGGACTCATTACCCTACAACTCTACTCTACCAGGGTGGACTCATTACCCTACAACTCTACTCTACCAGGGTGGACTCATTACCCTACAACTCTACTCTACCAGGGTGGACTCATTACCCTACAACTCTACTCTACCAGGGTGGACTCATTACCCTACAACTCTACTCTACCAGGGTGGACTCATTACCCTACAACTCTACTCTACCAGGGTGGACTCATTACCCTACAACTCTACTCTACCAGGGTGGACTCATTACCCTACAACTCTACTCTACCAGGGTGGACTCATTACCCTACAACTCTACTCTACCAGGGTGGACTCATTACCCTACAACTCTACTCTACCAGGGTGGACTCATTACCCTACAACTCTACTCTACCAGGGTGGACTCATTACCCTACAACTCTACTCTACCAGGGTGGACTCATTACCCTACAACTCTACTCTACCAGGGTGGACTCATTACCCTACAACTCTACTCTACCAGGGTGGACTCATTACCCTACAACTCTACTCTACCAGGGTGGACTCATTACCCTACAACTCTACTCTACCAGGGTGGACTCATTACCCTACAACTCTACTCTACCAGGGTGGACTCATTACCCTACAACTCTACTCTACCAGGGTGGACTCATTACCCTACAACTCTACTCTACCAGGGTGGACTCATTACCCTACAACTCTACTCTACCAGGGTGGACTCATTACCCTACAACTCTACTCTACCAGGGTGGACTCATTACCCTACAACTCTACTCTACCAGGGTGGACTCATTACCCTACAACTCTACTCTACCAGGGTGGACTCATTACCCTACAACTCTACTCTACCAGGGTGGACTCATTACCCTACAACTCTACTCTACCAGGGTGGACTCATTACCCTACAACTCTACTCTACCAGGGTGGACTCATTACCCTACAACTCTACTCTACCAGGGTGGACTCATTACCCTACAACTCTACTCTACCAGGGTGGACTCATTACCCTACAACTCTACTCTACCAGGGTGGACTCATTACCCTACAACTCTACTCTACCAGGGTGGACTCATTACCCTACAACTCTACTCTACCAGGGTGGACTCATTACCCTACAACTCTACTCTACCAGGGTGGACTCATTACCCTACAACTCTACTCTACCAGGGTGGACTTATTACCCTACAACTCTACCAGGGTGGACTCATTACCCTACAACTCTACCAGGGTGGACTCATTACCCTACAACTCTACTCTACCAGGGTGGACTCATTACCCTACAACTCTACTCTACCAGGGTGGACTCATTACCCTACAACTCTACTCTACCAGGGTGGACTCATTACCCTACAACTCTACTCTACCAGGGTGGACTCATTACCCTACAACTCTACTCTACCAGGGTGGACTCATTACCCTACAACTCTACTCTACCAGGGTGGACTCATTACCCTACAACTCTACCAGGGTGGACTCATTACCCTACAACTCTACTCTACCAGGGTGGACTTATTACCCTACAACTCTACCAGGGTGGACTCATTACCCTACAACTCTACTCTACCAGGGTGGACTCATTACCCTACAACTCTACTCTACCAGGGTGGACTCATTACCCTACAACTCTACTCTACCAGGGTGGACTTATTACCCTACAAGTCTACCAGGGTGGACTCATTACCCTACAACTCTACTCTACCAGGGTGGACTCATTACCCTACAACTCTACTCTACCAGGGTGGACTCATTACCCTACAACTCTACTCTACCAGGGTGGACTCATTACCCTACAACTCTACTCTACCAGGGTGGACTCATTACCCTACAACTCTACTCTACCAGGGTGGACTCATTACCCTACAACTCTACTCTACCAGGGTGGACTCATTACCCTACAACTCTACTCTACCAGGGTGGACTCATTACCCTACAACTCTACTCTACCAGGGTGGACTCATTACCCTACAACTCTACTCTACCAGGGTGGACTTATTACCCTACAACTCTACTCTACCAGGCTGGACTCATTACCCTACAACTCTACTCTACCAGGGTGGACTCATTACCCTACAACTCTACTCTACCAGGGTGGACTCATTACCCTACAACTCTACTCTACCAGGGTGGACTCATTACCCTACAACTCTACTCTACCAGGGTGGACTTATTACCCTACAACTCTACTCTACCAGGGTGGACTTATTACCCTACAACTCTACTCTACCAGGGTGGACTCATTACCCTACAACTCTACTCTACCAGGGTGGACTCATTACCCTACAACTCTACTCTACCAGGGTGGACTCATTACCCTCTACTCTACCAGGGTGGACTCATTACCCTACAACTCTACTCTACCAGGGTGGACTCATTACCCTACAACTCTACTCTACCAGGGTGGACTCATTACCCTACAACTCTACTCTACCAGGGTGGACTCATTACCCTACAACTCTACTCTACCAGGGTGGACTCATTACCCTACAACTCTACTCTACCAGGGTGGACTCATTACCCTACAACTCTACTCTACCAGGGTGGACTCATTACCCTACAACTCTACCAGGGTGGACTTATTACCCTACAACTCTACTCTACCAGGGTGGACTCATTACCCTACAACTCTACCAGGGTGGACTTATTACCCTACAACTCTACTCTACCAGGGTGGACTCATTACCCTACAACTCTACCAGGGTGGACTCATTACCCTACAACTCTACTCTACCAGGGTGGACTCATTACCCTACAACTCTACTCTACCAGGGTGGACTCATTACCCTACAACTCTACTCTACCAGGGTGGACTCATTACCCTACAACTCTACCAGGGTGGACTCATTACCCTACAACTCTACTCTACCAGGGTGGACTCATTACCCTACAACTCTACTCTACCAGGGTGGACTCATTACCCTACAACTCTACTCTACCAGGCTGGACTCATTACCCTACAACTCTACTCTACCAGGGTGGACTCATTACCCTTACAACTCTACTCTACCAGGGTGGACTTATTACCCTACAACTCTACTCTACCAGGGTGGACTCATTACCCTACAACTCTACTCTACCAGGGTGGACTCATTACCCTACAACTCTACTCTACCAGGGTGGACTCATTACCCTACAACTCTACTCTACCAGGGTGGACTCATTACCCTACAACTCTACCAGGGTGGACTCATTACCCTACTACTCAACTCTACCAGGGTGGACTCATTACCCTACAACTCAACTCTACCAGGGTGGACTCATTACCCTACTACTCTACTCTACCAGGGTGGACTCATTACCCTACAACTCAACTCTACCAGGGTGGACTCATTACCCTACTACTCTACTCTACCAGGGTGGACTCATTACCCTACAACTCAACTCTACCAGGGTGGACTCATTACCCTACAACTCAACTCTACCAGGGTGGACTCATTACCCTACTACTCTACTCTACCAGGGTGGACTCATTACCCTACAACTCAACTCTACCAGGGTGGACTCATTACCCTACTACTCTACTCTACCAGGGTGGACTCATTACCCTACAACTCAACTCTACCAGGGTGGACTCATTACCCTACAACTCTACTCTACCAGGGTGGAATCATTACCCTACAACTCTACTCTACCAGGGTGGACTCATTACCCTACAACTCTACTCTACCAGGGTGGACTCATTACCCTACAACTCTACTCTACCAGGGTGGACTTATTACCCTACAACTCTACTCTACCAGGGTGGACTTATTACCCTACAACTCTACTCTACCAGGGTGGACTCATTACCCTTCAACTCTACCAGGGTGGACTCATTACCCTACAACTCTACCAGGGTGGACTTATTACCCTACAAATCTACTCTACCAGGGTGGACTCATTACCCTACAACTCTACTCTACCAGGGTGGACTCATTACCCTACAACTCTACTCTACCAGGGTGGACTTATTACCCTACAACTCTACTCTACCAGGGTGGACTCATTACCCTACAACTCTACTCTACCAGGGTGGACTCATTACCCTACAACTCTACTCTACCAGGGTGGACTCATTACCCTACAACTCTACTCTACCAGGGTGGACTCATTACCCTACAACTCTACTCTACCAGGGTGGACTCATTACCCTACAACTCTACTCTACCAGGGTGGACTCATTACCCTACAACTCTACTCTACCAGGGTGGACTCATTACCCTACAACTCTACTCTACCAGGGTGGACTCATTACCCTACAACTCTACTCTACCAGGGTGGACTTATTACCCTACAACTCTACTCTACCAGGGTGGACTCATTACCCTACAACTCTACTCTACCAGGGTGGACTTATTACCCTACAACTCTACTCTACCAGGGTGGACTCATTACCCTACAACTCTACTCTACCAGGGTGGACTCATTACCCTACAACTCTACTCTACCAGGGTGGACTCATTACCCTACAACTCTACTCTACCAGGGTGGACTCATTACCCTACAACTCTACCAGGGTGGACTCATTACCCTACAACTCTACCAGGGTGGACTCATTACCCTACAACTCTACCAGGGTGGACTCATTACCCTACAACTCTACCAGGGTGGACTCATTACCCTACAACTCTACCAGGGTGGACTCATTACCCTACAACTCTACTCTACCAGGGTGGACTCATTACCCTACAACTCTACTCTACCAGGGTGGACTCATTACCCTACAACTCTACTCTACCAGGGTGGACTCATTACCCTACAACTCTACTCTACCAGGGTGGACTTATTACCCTACAACTCTACTCTACCAGGGTGGACTCATTACCCTACAACTCTACTCTACCAGGGTGGACTCATTACCCTACAACTCTACTCTACCAGGGTGGACTCATTACCCTACAACTCTACTCTACCAGGGTGGACTCATTACCCTACAACTCTACTCTACCAGGGTGGACTCATTACCCTACAACTCTACTCTACCAGGGTGGACTCATTACCCTACAACTCTACTCTACCAGGGTGGACTCATTACCCTACAACTCTACTCTACCAGGGTGGACTCATTACCCTACAACTCTACTCTACCAGGGTGGACTCATTACCCTACAACTCTACTCTACCAGGGTGGACTCATTACCCTACAACTCTACTCTACCAGGGTGGACTTATTACCCTACAACTCTACTCTACCAGGGTGGACTCATTACCCTACAACTCTACTCTACCAGGGTGGACTCATTACCCTACAACTCTACTCTACCAGGGTGGACTCATTACCCTACAACTCTACTCTACCAGGCTGGACTCATTACCCTACAACTCTACTCTACCAGGGTGGACTCATTACCCTACAACTCTACTCTACCAGGGTGGACTCATTACCCTACAACTCTACTCTACCAGGGTGGACTCATTACCCTACAACTCTACCAGGGTGGACTCATTACCCTACAACTCTACTCTACCAGGGTGGACTCATTACCCTACAACTCTACTCTACCAGGGTGGACTCATTACCCTACTACTCTACCAGGGTGGACTCATTACCCTACAACTCTACTCTACCAGGGTGGACTCATTACCCTACAACTCTACACTACCAGGGTGGACTCATTACCCTACAACTCTACTCTACCAGGGTGGACTCATTACCCTACAACTCTACTCTACCAGGGTGGACTCATTACCCTACAACTCTACTCTACCAGGGTGGACTTATTACCCTACAACTCTACTCTACCAGGGTGGACTTATTACCCTACAACTCTACTCTACCAGGGTGGACTCATTACCCCACAACTCTACTCTACCAGGGTGGACTCATTACCCTACAACTCTACTCTACCAGGGTGGACTCATTACCCTACAACTCTACTCTACCAGGGTGGACTTATTACCCTACAACTCTACTCTACCAGGGTGGACTCATTACCCTACAACTCTACTCTACCAGGGTGGACTCATTACCCCACAACTCTACTCTACCAGGGTGGACTCATTACCCTACAACTCTACTCTACCAGGGTGGACTCATTACCCTACAACTCTACTCTACCAGGGTGGACTCATTACCCTACAACTCTACTCTACCAGGGTGGACTCATTACCCTACAACTCTACTCTACCAGGGTGGACTCATTACCCTACAACTCTACTCTACCAGGGTGGACTCATTACCCTACAACTCTACTCTACCAGGGTGGACTCATTACCCTACAACTCTACCAGGGTGGACTCATTACCCTACAACTCTACTCTACCAGGGTGGACTCATTACCCTACAACTCTACTCTACCAGGGTGGACTCATTACCCTACAACTCTACTCTACCAGGGTGGACTTATTACCACCGCTTTAGTGTTCTTTTTTAAAAAGTGTTTAGAGCGCACAATAAATAAAGTATATTACATCATAATTTCCTCAATCAAAGTTTGTACTGACAAATGTAGCCAATTGAATAGCTTATCGTTATAGAATATGCATAACATGCATCTGTAAGGGTTTTCTTCTGGTGAAAGAGAGGCGGACCAAAATGCAGCGTGGTGGTTATTCATGTTTTTAATAAAGACGACTATACATGAACAGACTATACAAAACAAGAAAAGTGAAAACCTAAACAGTCCTATCTGGTGCAAACACAGAGACAGGAACAATCACCCACAAAACCCAACACAAAACAGGCTACCTAAATATGGTTCCCAATCAGAGACAATGACTAACACCTGCCTCTGATTGAGAAGCATATCAGGCCAAACATAGAAATAGACAAACCAGACACACAACATAGAATGCCCACCCAGCTCACGTCCTGTCCAACACTAAAACAAGGAAAACACATAGGAACGATGGTCAGAACGTGACAGCATCCTCCAATTGGAACGTCTGCCTATGCCCGTACATATTGTCAAAATAACATATTCTAGTTTGAATACCCTCAAACATCAAGATCGGCATCTTTTTTCCTTTTAACTAGGCAACTCAGTAAAAATCGAATTCTTATTTACGATGACAGCCTACCGGGGAACAGTGGGTTTAACTGCCTTGTTCAGGGACAGAACAACGAGTAACTGAAGGATGGCTGAATGATAACTGACAGTGATAACAAGGTTTTACCTTGTCAGCTCTGGGATTTTGATCCAGAAACCTTTTGGTTACTGGCCCAACGCTCTAACCACTAGACTACCTGCCTCTAAACACTAGACTACCTGCCTCTAAGCACTAGACTACCTGCCTCTAACCACTAGGCTACCTGCCTCCTCTAACCACTAGGCTACCTGCCTCTAACCACTAGGCTACCTGTCTCTAACCACTAGTCTACCTGCCTCTAAGCACTAGGCTGCCTGCTCTAACCACTAGGCTACCTGCCTCTAACCACTAGGCTACCTGCCTCTAACCACTAGGCTACCTGCCTCTAAGCACTAGGCTGCCTGCTCTAACCACTAGGCTACCTGCCCCCCCCCCTAACTGCATAGGCTATCTAATTTCCAAATAGGCCATCATCTCTGTCAATCGTGAATTAATTTCTTCACGTTTTACCGGTGAAACGTCCAAACTGCATCACCGTGCAAATCATTTGATTGATCTCCATCAGTTTCAATGGGAATATTAATTTAGGACTTCTTGGATTCCAGTTTGGTGAGTGATTCAGAGCAGATGGTGTTAACTAACTATTAGTCTTTCTTGTATTTTGTCTTAATCAAAGCGTAACATTATACCCTGTCTAATGGCTCTGTTGAGTTTTGGCACATGATAAAAAAAATTGTGGGACTATTCAGCTTAATCTATCTATCCTAAAATCTTAAAAATGTTTTTTGTGTAACAGTAACATTATAGGTCTACTATGCTATGCTATTATAGTCCGTTCTGTTATGTAAAAATGATAATTATTCATTACGTGATATTGGAGACATTGACTCAGCTTTGATCTAACTTTACTAAATGAGCACCATTGTGAGAAGTGATATTCTTCTATTTGGAATCATAATAATAGGTGTGGAGTAGGACTATTAGGAAACAGATCTGGATGAGATGCCCTTCGTGGTGCTGAAAGGACAGCTCCGGGATCACACAATTGTGTTAAAGAAATGTAATCAACTTGTGGTGTTGAAGGACAGCCGAAGGACGGCTGATGGATAGCTGAAGGATGGCTGATGTATAGCTGAAGGATGGCTGAAGGATAGCTGCATAATAACTGAAGGATGGCTGAATGATGGCTGAAGGATGGCTGAAGGATGGCTGAATGATGGCTGAATAATAGCTGAATGATGGCTGAATAATAGCTGAATGATGGCTGAAGGATGTCTGAAGGATGGCTGAAGAATAGCTGGAGGATGGCTAAAGGATGGTTGAATGATAACTGAATGATAACTGAAGGATGACTGCATGATAACTGAAGGATGGCAGAATGATGGCTGAATGATAACCGAAGGATGGCTGAATGATGGCTGAATAATAGCTGAATGATGGCTGCATGATGGCTAAATGATAACTGAAGGATGGCTGAATGATGGCTAAATGATAACTGAAGGATGGCTGAATGATGGCTGAATGATAACTGAAGGATGGCTAAATGATGGCTGAAGGATAGCTGAAGCATGGCTGAAAGATAGCTGAAGGACAGCTGAAGGACAGTTGAAGGATGGCTGGAGGATAGCTGATGGACAGCTGAATAACAGCTGAAGGATGGCTGAAGGGTGGCTGAAGGACGGCTGACATGAAGGATGGTAGAAGGGTAGCTGAAGGATGCATCTGCTATTCGGCCAGTTCAGGAACAAATAACATTGTGCAGTAGGTTTTAATCTAATAGTCCTAAAACTACATGGTATAGCTATTAGTAGGTTATAGTATAGTAGTCCTATGACCACGTGATGACCACGTGGTATAATTAACAGTAGGTTATAGTCATAATAGATATCATAACCGCCATTGATAAAAGACAGTACTGTGCAGCCGTCTTCATCGACCTGGCCAATACCTTCGACTCTATCAATCACCGTATTCTTATTGGCAGACTCAACAGCCTTGGTTTCTCAAATGACTGCCTCGCCTTGTTCACCAACTACTTCTCAGTCAGAGATCAGTGTGTCAAATTGGAGGGCCTGTTGTCCGGGCCTCTAGCGGTCTCTGTGGGGGTACCACAGGGTTAAATTCTCGGGCTGACTCTTTTCACTGTATATATCAACGATGTCGCTCTTGCTGCAAGTGATTCCCTGATTCAACTCTACGCAGACGACACCATTCGGTATACATCTGGCCATTCTTTCGGCACTGTGTTAAGGAAATAAATTCCAAGTAAAAGGTAATATTTTCTGCCTCTGTCATCCTTACCTCCATCTACAGTCACATACCTCTATACCTCCATCTACAGTCACATACCTCTATACCTCCACCTACAGTCACATACCTCTTTACCTCCACCTACAGTCCCATACCTCTATACCTCCACCTACAGTCACATACCTCTATACCTCCACCTACAGTCACATACCTATATACCTCCACCTACAGTCACATACCTCTATACCTCCACCTACAGTCACATACCTCTATACCTCCACCTACAGTCACATACCTCTATACCTCCACCTACAGTCACATACCTCTATACCTCCACCTACAGTCACATACCTCTATACCTACAGTCACATACCTCTATACCTACAGTCACATACCTCTATACCTCCACCTACAGTCACATACCTCTTTACCTCCACCTACAGTCCCATACCTCTAAACCTCCACCTACAGTCCCATACCTCTATACCTCCACCTACAGTCACATACCTCTATACCTCCACCTACAGTCACATACCTCTATACCTCCACCTACAGTCACATACCTCTATACCTCCACCTACAGTCACATACCTCTATACCTCCACCTACAGTCACATACCTCTATACCTCCACCTACAGTCACATACCTCTACACCTACAGTCACATACCTCTATACCTACAGTCACATACCTCTATACCTCCACCTACAGTCAAATACCTCTTTACCTCCACCTACAGTCCCATACCTCTATACCTCCACCTACAGTCCCATACCTCTATACCTCCACCTACAGTCACATACCTCTATACCTCCACCTACAGTCACATACCTCTTTACCTTCACCTACAGTCCCATACCTCCACCTACAGTCACATACCTCTATACCTCCACCTACAGTCACATACCTCTTTACCTCCACCTACAGTCACATACCTCCACCTACAGTCACATACCTCTTTACCTCCAACTACAGTCACATACCTCTATACCTACAGTCACATACCTCTATACCTACAGTCACATACCTCTTTACCTCCACCTACAGTCACATACCTCCACCTACAGTCACATACCTCTATAACTCCACCTACAGTCACATACCTCTATACCTCCACCTACAGTCACATACCTCTATACCTCCACCTACAGTCACATACCTCTATACCTCCACCTACAGTCACATACCTCTTTACCTCCACCTACAGTCCCATACCTCTACCTACAGTCACATACCTCTATACCTCCACCTACAGTCACATACCTCTTTACCTCCACCTACAGTCACATACCTCTATACCTCCACCTACATTCACATACCTCTATACCTCCACCTACAGTCACATACCGCTTTACCTCCACCTACAGTCACATACCTCTTTACCTCCACCTACAGTCACATACCTCTATACCTCCACCTACAGTCCCATACCTCTACCTACAGTCACATACCTCTTTCACTCCACCTACAGTCACATACCTCTTTACCTCCACCTACAGTCACATACCTCTTTACCTCCACCTACAGTCACATACCTCTTTACCTCCACCTACAGTCACATACCTCCACCTACAGTCACATACCTCTTTACCTCCACCTACAGTCACATACCTCTTTACCTCCACCTACAGTCACATACCTCTTTCACTCCACCTACAGTCACATACCTCTATACCTCCACCTACAGTCACATACCTCTTTACCTCCACCTACAGTCACATACCTCTATACCTCCACCTACAGTCCCATACCTCTACCTACAGTCACATACCTCTTTCACTCCACCTACAGTCACATACCTCTATACCTCCACCTACAGTCACATACCTCTATACCTCCACCTGCAGTCACATACCTCTATACCTCCACCTACAGTCACATACCTCTATACCTCCACCTACATTCACATACCTCTATACCTCCACCTACAGTCACATACCGCTTTACCTCCACCTACAGTCACATACCTCTTTACCTCCACCTACAGTCACATACCTCTATACCTCCACCTACAGTCCCATACCTCTACCTACAGTCACATACCTCTTTCACTCCACCTACAGTCACATACCTCTTTACCTCCACCTACAGTCACATACCTCTTTACCTCCACCTACAGTCACATACCTCTTTACCTCCACCTACAGTCACATACCTCCACCTACAGTCACATACCTCTTTACCTCCACCTACAGTCACATACCTCTTTACCTCCACCTATAGTCACATACCTCTTTCACTCCACCTACAGTCACATACCTCTATACCTCCACCTACAGTCACATACCTCTTTACCTCCACCTACAGTCACATACCTCTATACCTCCACCTACAGTCCCATACCTCTACCTACAGTCACATACCTCTTTCACTCCACCTCCACCTTCAGTCACATACCTCTATACCTCCACCTACAGTCACATACCTCTATACCTCCACCTGCAGTCACATACCTCTATACCTCCACCTACAGTCACATACCTCTATACCTCCACCTACATTCACATACCTCTATACCTCCACCTACAGTCACATACCGCTTTACCTCCACCTACAGTCACATACCTCTTTACCTCCACCTACAGTCACATACCTCTATACCTCCACCTACAGTCCCATACCTCCACCTACAGTCACATACCTCTTTCACTCCACCTACAGTCACATACCTCTTTACCTCCACCTACAGTCACATACCTCTTTACCTCCACCTACAGTCACATACCTCTTTACCTCCACCTACAGTCACATACCTCCACCTACAGTCACATACCTCTTTACCTCCACCTACAGTCACATACCTCTTTACCTCCACCTATAGTCACATACCTCTTTCACTCCACCTACAGTCACATACCTCTTTACCTCCACCTACAGTCACATACCTCTTTACCTCCACCTACAGTCACATACCTCTATACCTCCACCTACAGTCCCATACCTCTACCTACAGTCACATACCTCTTTCACTCCACCTACAGTCACATACCTCTATACCTCCACCTACAGTCACATACCTCTATACCTCCACCTACAGTCACATACCTCTTTACCTCCACCTACAGTCACATACCTCTATACCTCCACCTACAGTCACATACCTCTATACCTCCACCTACAGTCACATACCTCTTTACCTCCACCTACAGTCACATACCTCTATACCTCCACCTACAGTCACATACCTCTATACCTACACCTGCAGTCACATACCTCTATACCTCCACCTACAGTCACATACCTCTATACCTCCACCTACAGTCACATACCTCTTTACCTCCACCTACAGTCACATACCTCTATACCTCCACCTACAGTCACATACCTCTATACCTCCACCTACAGTCACATACCTCTTTACCTCCACCTACAGTCACATACCTCTTTACCTCCACCTACAGTCACATACCTCTTTACCTCCACCTACAGTCACATACCTCTATACCTCCACCTACAGTCACATACCTCTATACCTCCACCTGCAGTCACATACCTCTATACCTCCACCTACAGTCACATACCTCTTTACCTCCACCTACAGTCACATACCTCTTTCACTCCACCTACAGTCACATACCTCTATACCTCCACCTACAGTCCCATACCTCTATACCTCCACCTACAGTCACATACCTCTTTACCTCCACCTACAGTCCCATACCTCTATACCTCCACCTATAGTCACATACCTCTTTCACTCCACCTACAGTCACATACCTCTTTACCTCCACCTACAGTCACATACCTCTTTCACTCCACCTACAGTCCCATACCTCTATACCTCCACCTACAGTCCCATACCTCTATACCTCCACCTACAGTCACATACCTCTTTACCTCCACCTACAGTCCCATACCTCTATACCTCCACCTATAGTCACATACCTCTATACCTCCACCTACAGTCACATACCTCTATACCTCCACCTACAGTCACATACCTCTATACCTCCACCTACAGTCACATACCTCTATACCTACAGTCACATACCTCTTTACCTCCACCTACAGTCACATACCTCTTTACCTCCACCTACAGTCACATACCTCTATACCTACAGTCACATACCTCTATACCTACAGTCACATACCTCTATACCTTCACCTACAGTCAAATACCTCTTTACCTCCACCTACAGTCACATACCTCCACCTACAGTCCCATACCTCTATACCTCCACCTACAGTCACATACCTCTTTACCTCCACCTACAGTCACATACCTCTATACCTCCACCTGCAGTCACATACCTCTATACCTCCACCTACAGTCACATACCTCTATACCTCCACCTACAGTCACATACCTCTTTACCTCCACCTACAGACCCATACCTCTATACCTCCACCTACAGTCACATACCTCTATACCTCCACCTACAGTCACATACCTCTATACCTCCACCTACAGTCACATACCTCTATACCTCCACCTACAGTCACATACCTCTATACCTCCACCTACAGTCACATACCTCCACCTACAGTCCCATACCTCTATACCTCCACCTACAGTCACATACCTCTATACCTCCACCTACAGTCACATACCTCTATACCTCCACCTACAGTCACATACCTCTATACCTCCACCTACAGTCACCTACCTCTATACCTCCACCTACAGTCACCTACCTCTATACCTCCACCTACAGTAACATACCTCTTTACCTCCACCTACAGTCACATACCTCCACCTACAGTCACATACCTCTATACCTCCACCTACAGTCACATACCTCTATACCTCCACCTACAGTCACATACCTCTTTACCTCCACCTACAGACCCATACCTCTATACCTCCACCTACAGTCACATACCTCTATACCTCCACCTACAGTCACATACCTCTATACCTCCACCTACAGTCCCATACCTCCACTTACAGTCACATACCTCTATACCTTCACCTACAGTCAAATACCTCTTTACCTCCACCTACAGTCACATACCTCCACCTACAGTCCCATACCTCTATACCTCCACCTACAGTCACATACCTCTTTACCTCCACCTACAGTCACATACCTCTATACCTCCACCTGCAGTCACATACCTCTATACCTCCACCTACAGTCACATACCTCTATACCTCCACCTACAGTCACATACCTCTTTACCTCCACCTACAGACCCATACCTCTATACCTCCACCTACAGTCACATACCTCTATACCTCCACCTACAGTCACATACCTCTATACCTCCACCTACAGTCACATACCTCTATACCTCCACCTACAGTCACATACCTCTATACCTCCACCTACAGTCACATACCTCCACCTACAGTCCCATACCTCTATACCTCCACCTACAGTCACATACCTCTATACCTCCACCTACAGTCACATACCTCTATACCTCCACCTACAGTCACATACCTCTATACCTCCACCTACAGTCACCTACCTCTATACCTCCACCTACAGTCACCTACCTCTATACCTCCACCTACAGTAACATACCTCTTTACCTCCACCTACAGTCACATACCTCCACCTACAGTCACATACCTCTATACCTCCACCTACAGTCACATACCTCCACCTACAGTCACATACCTCTATACCTCCACCTACAGTCACATACCTCTTTACCTCCACCTACAGACCCATACCTCTATACCTCCACCTACAGTCACATACCTCTATACCTCCACCTACAGTCACATACCTCTATACCTCCACCTACAGTCCCATACCTCCACTTACAGTCACATACCTCTATACCTCCACCTACAGTCACTTACCTCTATACCTCCACCTACAGTCACATACCTCTTTACCTCCACCTACAGTCACATACCTCTTTACCTCCACCTACAGACTCACACCTCTATACCTCCACCTACAGTCCCATACCTCTATACCTCCACCTACAGTCACATACCTCTTTACCTCCACCTACAGTCACATACCTCTATACCTCCACCTACAGTCACATACCTCTATACCTCCACCTACAGTCACATACCTCTATACCTCCACCTAGTCACATACCTCTTTACCTCCACCTACAGTCACATACCTCCACCTACAGTACCATACCTCTATACCTCCACCTTCAGTCACATACCTCTATACCTCCACCTACAGTCACATACCTCTGTACCTCCACCTACAGTCACATACCTCTATACCTTCACCTACAGTCACATACCTCTATACCTCCACCTACAGTCACATACCTCTTTACCTCCACCTACAGTCACATACCTCTATACCTCCACCTACAGTCACATACCTCTATACCTCCACCTACAGTCCCATACCTATATACCTCCACCTTCAGTCACATACCTCTATACCTCCACCTACAGTCACATACCTCTATACCTCCACCTACAGTCACATACCTCTTTACCTCCACCTACAGTCACATACCTCTTTACCTCCACCTACAGTCACATACCTCCACCTACAGTCCCATACCTCTATACCTCCACCTACAGTCACATACCTCTATACCTCCACCTACAGTCACATACCTCTATACCTCCACCTACAGTCACATACCTCTATACCTCCACCTGCAGTCACATACCTCTTTCACTCCACCTACAGTCACATACCTCTATACCTCCACCTACAGTCACATACCTCTATACCTCCACCTACAGTCACATACCTCTTTACCTCCACCTACAGTCACATACTTCTTTCACTCCACCTGTCATAATATGAGGGACAATGTCTGACAGACCAACCAACCTGCACATGTCATCTATGCTTATTGTTATTGTTGAATGTATGATTATTTTGACACTTGGTTATTGTTGTTACTATTGTCCCGTTGACAATTTTGATTCTTATTATTTTAATATTGTAAATATCCAAAGTGAGCTTTGACAATATGTACATTGTTATGTCATGCCAATAAATCAAATTTAATTGAAAGAGAGAAATAAATTCTGCTGTGGAAATAAAGTCTGATTATTTCCAGTGGCTCCATCAAATCATCTTTTCTCCCCTCGTCTCCCCTCGTCTCCCCTCGTGCTACGTAGGTCTTTATTACAACCACTCATGATGAATGAATGACTCATAAAAGGAAGACACAGATATAGACACAAGTATCTATAATAAAATAATTATTATCATCTGAGATAAATATTTCCTGTCAAGTCTAGTTCATTGTAGTCATTTGTGTAGAAAACACTTTTGGTATTTTTCACTGTGACAAGAGCGCAAAAGAAAAGGCCACAGTAAACTTTAAGAGTTAAAAGAGTACTGCTAGTCAAATCAACGTCTCTCTGAGCCAGTTCCTCTTGTTTTCCCCATTAGACCCCAGTGTATTTATCCCTGTGTTTCCTGTCTCTCTGAGCCAGTTCCTCTTGTTTTTCCCATTAGACCCCAGTGTATTTATCCCCGTGTTTCCTGTCTCTCTGAGCCAGTTCCTCTTGTTTTCCCCATTAGACCCCAGTGTATTTATCCCTGTGTTTCCTGTCTCTCTGAGCCAGTTCCTCTTGTTTTTCCCATTAGACCCCAGTGTATTTATCCCTGTGTTTCCTGTCTCTCTGTGCCAGTGTATTTATCCCTGTGTTTCCTGTCTCTCTGAGCCAGTTCCTCTTGTTTTCCCCATTAGACCCCAGTGTATTTATCCCTGTGTTTCCTGTCTCTCTGTGCCAGTGTATTTATCCCTGTGTTTCCTGTCTCTCTGTGCCAGTTCCTCTTGTTTTCCCCATTAGTCCCCGGTGTATTTATCCCTTTGTTTCCTGTCTCTCTGTGCCAGTGTATTTACCCCTGTGTTTCCTGTCTCTCTGTGCAAGTTCCTCTTTTTTTCCCCATTAGACCCCAGTGTATTTACCCCTGTGTTTCCTGTCTCTCTGTGCAAGTTCCTCTTTTTTTCCCCATTAGTCCCCAGTGTATTTATCCCTGTGTTTCCTGTCTCTCTGTGCCAGTGTATTTACCCCTGTGTTTCCTGTCTCTCTGTGCCAGTTTGTCTTGTTTTGCCAAGTGAAACAGCGTTTCTCCTTGCTCCTATTTTTCCCAGTCTGTTTTTTCCTAGCCCTCCTGGTTTTGACCCTTGCCTGTCCTGACGCCAAATCTGCCTGCCTAACAACTCTGCCTGTTCTGAGCTCGAGCCTGACTATCCCCTGGTACTTTTTGGACTCAGAACTGATCACTGAACCTCTGCCTGTTCTGACCTCGAGCCTGACTATCCCCTTGTACTGTTCAGACTCTGATCTGGTTTATGAACTTTCGCCTGTCCCTGACCTGCCTTTTGCCTACCCCTTTTTGATGTAATAAATATCGGAGCTCAAGCATCTGCCTCCTGTGTCTGCATTTGGGTCTCACCGTGTGCCCTTATAGCTACATGTATTTGTATTTACTTTAGGCTACAAATAGTTATATCATGTAGTCACAGGTCTATTAGACTAACACCTACTGATAAGTATATCACATAGTCATAGGTCTATTAGACTAACACCTACTGATAATTATATCATGTAGTCATAGGTCTATTAGACTAACACCTACTGATAAGTATATCATGTAGTCATAGGTCTATTAGACTAACACCTACTGATAATTATATAATGTAGTCATAGGTCTATTAGACTAACACCTACTGATAGTTATATAACATAGTCAGCGTAGCCGGCGGCAGGGTAGCCTAGTGGTTATAGCGTTGCACTAGTAACCGGAAGGTTGCGAGTTCAAACCCCCGAGCTGACAAGGTACAAATCTGTCGTTCTGCCCCTGAACAGGCAGTTAACCCACTGTTCCTAGGCCGTCATTGAAAATAAGAATTTGTTCTTATCTGACTTGCCTATTTAAATAAACGTCTAAAAAATAGGTCTATTAGACCAACACCTACTGATAATTATATCTACTAATAGCTATACCACGTAGTCATTTTTTTAACATATTTTTGTTCACCTTTATTTAACCAGATAGGCCAATTGAGAAAAAGTTGTCATTTACAACTGCAACCTGGCCAAGATAAACCAAAGCAGTGTGACACAAACAACCACCCAGAGTTAAACAATGAATGAACAAGCATAGAGTCAATAACACAATAAAAAAAATAAAGTCTATATCCAGTGTGTGTAAGTGGTGTGAGGAGATAAGGCAATAAATAGGCCATAGTAGCAAAGTAATTACAATTTAGCAAATTAACACTGGAGTGATAGATAATAATGTGCAATTAGAAATACTGGTCTGCAAAAGAGCAGAAAAGTAAATAAAAACAATATGGGGATGAGGTAGGTAGATTGGGTGGGCTATTTACAGATGGGCTATGTACAGCTGCAGCAATCGGTTAGCTAATGTTTAAAGTTAGTGAGGGAAATCTCCAGCTTCAGCGATTTTTGCAATTCGTTCCAGTCATTGCCAGCAGAAAACTGTAAGGAAAGGCGGCCAAAGGAGGTGTTGGCTTTGGGGATGACCAGTGAAATATACCTGTAGCGTGTGCTACGGGTGGGTGTTGTTATCATGACCAGTGAGCTGAGATAAGGTGGAGCTTTACCCAGCATAGACTTATAGATGACCTGGAGCCAGTGGGTCTGGCAATGGATATGTACTGAGAGCCAGCCGACGAGAGCATACAGGTCGCAGAGTTGGGTGGTATATGGGGCTTTGGTGACAAAATGGATGCCACTGTGACAGACCGCATCCAGTTTGCTGAGTAGAGTTTTGAAGGCTATTTTGTAAATGACATCGCCGAAGTCGAGGATCGGTAGGATAGTCAGTTTTCCGAGGGTATGTTTGGCGACGTGAGTGAAGGAGGCTTTGTTGCGAAATAGGAATCCGATTCTAGATTTTATTTTGGATTGGAGATGTTTAATATGAGTCTGGTAGGAGAGTTTACTGTCTAGCCAGACACCTAGGTATTTGTAGTTGTTCACATGTTCTAAGTCAGAACTGTCCAGATTAGTGATGCTTCCACCTACAGTATGTCGGCCGGGTTGAAAAGCATGCCTTTAGTTTTACTAGCGTTTAAGAGCAGTTGGAGGCCACGGAAGGAGTGTTGTATGGCATTGAAGCTCGTTTGGAGGTTTGTTAACATGGTAATGTGGGGAAAAGGGGCTGGACGGAACCAAAGCAAAGAAAGTAAAAGTTACAGTCCCCTCTCCTACCCACCACCTACCTACCTTAATGCCACCAGGCACGCTAACCAAAATACAGTGGATGGCCCGCCCAGGTCTTACCCAGTGTGCATAGACAGAGTACATACTAGGGGTATATGTATGCCCGCAGGCCTCTTGCCTAAGCACTCCCAGGATGACTCCCCCCCTCTGAACAAATGAAACAGAATAATATAAACTTAAAGTGAACAACTTCAATAATCAAAAACACTGAGTCCTATTGGCACACACATACCTCAGCAGGACTGGCTACAAATACTTTACAACAAAACTGTCTTTGAGCAACAACCAACACAGGACATCCAAGAAGCTCTGTCTTCCTGACAATGGAACACTGGCTTTCCAAGCAGCAGAAGGAGTCGGTAATTGCAGACAGCTGTATCTCCTGACGAGAGGCTGGATCAGAGCTACAATCTGCAATGGGGCCGACCAATCAGCTGCTTGGGGGAATCCAAGAAGCCATTTCCTGAAATACACACATACATATACACAAACCCACAACACAGAAACTGGGGAACATAACAGTACCATTTGAAAGAAAACACTTTGAAATTTGTAGAAATGTTAAAATAATGTTGGACAATATAACACAATAGAAATGTTTGGAGAAAATCTAAAGACAAAATCAACTAGAACATTTTTTTTTGAGACACCATGCTCCTACAATGGCAAGTCTAAGGTCATACTGGTATAAGCATAAGTATAAGGGCATAAATGATCTCCCAGGATGCAATTCCTTCGACAGGGTGTCTGCAGTCTATGTGCAAGGTTTCAGGCTTGTAAATTCCAAATCGAATAAGAAATATCATTGCAAGTGCAGAGACACAGTCTTGAAAATTAGTGTTTGAGCGGGAACTGAAAATCGGTTTCCTATTGAAGTCTTCTTTCCATAAGAAATATTATAATTTGATTACATTTTAGGGTATCTGAGGAGTAAATATAAACATATTTTGACTTGTTGAAACAAAGTTTAAGGGTAGATTTTCAGATTCTTTTCTCTGCATGTTGAACGAGTGGATTACTCAAATCGATGGCGCCAATTTCCATAATTTTTATGATTGTTTATTTGAATTGCATTATGATTGTTTATTTGAATTGCATGCCTTCCAGTTTCATCGGAATTGTCCTGCTAGTCCGTTCATTCACTGCATCATTAAGCTGTCCAGTTGAGCTTATTATTAAACCTAAGTAGTAGTTGTAATGTGTGCAGTACTCTGTATATTTTATACCAATTTAGAACTTGGGTATATTTCCCTGAGATCTGGATCCTCTCTCAAAAATAATTATTTTAGTATTTTGGGGGTTTACTGCCAGGGCCCAGGTCTGGCAGTACTGCTCTAGCTTGTCCAGGCTCTGCTGTAGGCCATGGGTGACAGTATACATAGGTCTTCTGTGAAGAGTAGGCATTTCACAACTGAATTGTGGAGTCTAACACCAGGGCCTGAGGAATTTTCTAGAAAAATGGCCAATTGATTGAAGTAAATATTGAAGAGTGTAGGGCTCTGATTGCAACTCTGGCAAAGGCCCCGCCCCTGGTTACAGAAATCTGTTCGTATTGCCAGTATACATTGATTTAAAACAAGTCAAACTACATTTCTATTTAATCCTACAGACAGAAGTATGTTCAATTGAAAGTAAAATTAGCCTCCTCTTTGTCGCATGCCCACAGACTGATTTCCAACTCTGACTCAAAATTCTTCCTTGTTTTGGAAGAAACAAGACTGAAACCTTGAACAAAGACAGTTGACATCTAGTGGAAGCCATAGGAATTGCAATCTGGATGCTGGAATTGCATAGGACCCATAGCATTCCATTGTAAGAGCATGGGATCCCAGAAAACAAAAATTCTGGTTGGTTTTCCTTGGGATATTCTCCTACCATATCAATTGTGTTATAGTCTCATGTATTATTTGAACATTTCCACGAACTTCAAAGTGTTTTCCATCCAATGGTACCAATTATATGAACACCCTGGATTTAGGGCCTGAGCAACAGGCAGTTTACTTCGGGCACGTCAGTCAGACGGAAATTGAGAAAAAAAGGACCCAAGCACTAACAAGTTTAATTATGTCATATGTTTAACCCCTACACCACTTTCAATATCATTGTAGAACAGTCCCCTGTTATGCAGGTGAATGAGGACCCAAAAGCGACTTAACAGAAACTGAGTTTATTAATGTCCAAACAGGGAAAACATAAATCCTCAATCTTTACAGGAGGTGTCCAAACAGGGAAAACATAAATCCTCAATCTTTACAGGAGGTGTCCAAACAGGGAAAACATAAATCCTCAATCTTTACAGGAGGTGTCCAAACAGGGAAAACATAAATCCTCTTGTTGAGGAGAATTGCAGGACTAGCGGCAACAGACTGCAGGTCCCTTCGGGTAGGCGCGGGCCGTAGAGGACAGAGACACCTGCTCACACGCAGCATCTGATGAAGAGGCAGAACACGACAGGACGGAACAAGGGCAAAGCAAACAAGAATCCGACAAGGACAGAAGCAGAGACAGAGAGAGAAATAGAGACTTAATCAGAGGGCAAAAGAGGAAACAGGTGTGAGAGAGTAAACGAGGTCGTTAGGAGAATGAGGAACAGCTGGGGGCAGGAACGGAACGATAGAGAGAGAGAGATAGAGAGAGAGAAAGTAACCTAATACGACCAGCAGGGGGAAACGAAGAGAAGAGAAAGCACAGGGACAAGACATGACAATACATGACATCCCTTGTATGCCAAATATAATCAAATGTTTTGGTCAATTTGGCTTTGACTCAAGACATTGTGGTTATTAAGGAAGTTTAGAACTCTTCCATGTATAATACTACAGAAAGGTTACTGTTCACACAAATGCCTCTGCAATTGTTAGGGTCAAATTTGTCTCCGTTCTTAAAGATTGGGGTTATGAGTCCTTGATTCCAGATGTCAGGGAAATAATCTACGGTCAGGATCAAATTAAAGCCAATTGAAATTTTGCACTAGTGAGTTTGAGCATTTAATTTAGGATGCCATCAGGTCTGCATGCTTTTTTAAATTTGAGGGCTTGAAGTTTGTTCCTGGTCATTATGGCGTCCGATTGATTTTGATTGTGCTTTATAGATTTTTCTAATCCATTCAACTTCTCATGAATTTAGCATTGTTCTGCGTTTGTGTTAATTTGAATGGAGTGTTTTGAAATGGTTTGTCCATATGTTACCATTTTGTATCGCTAATTCTTATTGTTAAGATTTATTCTTTTTTTTTTTTTTTCCAGAAGATGTTTGTGTTTATGGATTAGTGTCAGCTGCTTGATGTTGTACTGTTTGTTTTTTTGGTTCACAATGTACATTTATAGAGTTGTAAAGTCTCACAGTAATGAAGGCGTAATTCACCATTATTTGGGTCTCTGTACTTTGGTTGGAGGTGTTCTATGTTCTTTCCTTATAATTTAATTAATTTATTATTATTTTTTTTTCATTTTGCCGTTTGCCTGAATATATAGCTGATGTTTTTTACTGGTAAATTGATGCCTTCCTTACTGTGAGTGAATGTGGTATCCAGAAAGTTATCTAAGAGTGCTTGGATATTTTGGTTCCAGGTTGCTTTCTGGTATTCCTCTGTGCTGTTTTGGGCCCATCTGTATGAATTTCTGATGTACAGCTTACTGGGTTATGAATGTGTGGTTGTTTCCATGTCTGTTCTGTTGAGGAACAATGTAATTTGGCTGTGATCCGACAGAGGTGTTAGTCGTTTGACGGTGAATGAGCTGACAGAGAAAGGGTCAATGTCTGTGATCATATAGTCTACTGTGCTGTGGGTGAATCTCCCCAAAGAGTCCCGCCGTAACCTACCATTGACAAAGTAGTCTATCTCTCTCACTCTCTCAAAACAGAAGACAGAGATAATAATTAAGACCAAGGGATTGATCAGCCTCTGGCAATCCTCTGGTTTTATTTGTTTTGTTTTCAAATCCTCTAGAACCCATTGATTTATCTGGCAGAGAAACACAGGGACTTGAAATATTACCCTAATTAACACTTTAAACTGGCCTGACCTCCAAATTGCCTGTTTTCTGTCAGGGAGCTGGAAAATTGTTCTCTCCCTCCCTCTCCCTCTCCCTCTCTCCCTCTCCCTCTCCTCTCTCTCTCTCTCTCTCTCTCTCTCTCTCTCTCTCTCTCTCTCTCTCTCTCTCTCTCTCTCTCTCTCTCTCTCTCTCTCTCTCTCTCTCTCTCTCTCTCTCTCTCTCTCTCTCTCTCTCTCTCTCTAGCCCTGAGCGGTAACTGTGGCTTCATGTGATCTGATAGGTTGGGCTCAAAAATAATTAGCAACTTTCTAGCATCCCAATGTGTCTATCCATCCAAAATACACGACGGCAGATATCTCTAGTCTTGCAGACTGATAGCAAGTTAATGTGGCCCTGAGAAGTAACAGTGGCAGTAACTGTAACAGTAACAGTGGCAGTAACTGTAACAGTAACAGTAACAGTATCAGTAACAGTGGCAGTACAACAGTAACAGCAACAGCAACAGTAACAGTGACAGTAAAAGTAACAGTAACAGTAACAGTAACAGTAACAGCAACAGCAACAGTAACAGTAACAGTAACAGTAACAGCA
Source organism: Oncorhynchus gorbuscha (assembly GCF_021184085.1). NCBI lineage: Eukaryota > Metazoa > Chordata > Actinopteri > Salmoniformes > Salmonidae > Oncorhynchus > Oncorhynchus gorbuscha. Next base: position 79,130,278 of record NC_060190.1, read on the forward strand.
ACAGCAACAGTAACAGTAACAGTAACAGTAACAGCAACAGCAACAATAACAGTAACAGTAACAGTAACAGTAACAGCAACAGCAACAGCAACAGTAACAGAGGCAGTAACAGTAACAGTAACAGTAACAGTAACAGTAACAGTATCAGTAACAGTGGCAGTACAACAGTAACAGCAACAGCAACAGTAACAGTGACAGTAAAAGTAACAGTAACAGTAACAGTAACAGCAACAGCAACAGCAACAGTAACAGAGGCAGTAACAGTAACAGTAACAGTAACAGTAACAGTAACAGTAACAGTAACAGTAACAGTAACAGTAACAGTAACAGTAACAGTAACAGTAACAGTAACAGAGGCAGTAACAGTAACAGTAACAGTAACAGTAACAGTAACAGTAACAGTAACAGCAACAGTAACAGTAACAGTAACAGTAACAGTAACAGTAACAGTAACAGTAACAGCAGCTAGGTAGTAACAGTAACAGTAACAGTAACAGTAACAGTAACAGTAACAGTAACAGCAACAGTAACAGTAACAGTAACAGTAACAGTAACAGTAACAGTAACAGTAACAGTAACAGTAACAGCAACAGCAACAGTAACAGTAACAGTAACAGTAACAGCAACAGCAACAATAACAGTAACAGTAACAGTAACAGTAACAGCAACAGCAACAGCAACAGTAACAGAGGCAGTAACAGTAACAGTAACAGTAACAGTAACAGTAACAGTATCAGTAACAGTGGCAGTACAACAGTAACAGCAACAGCAACAGTAACAGTGACAGTAAAAGTAACAGTAACAGTAACAGTAACAGTAACAGCAACAGCAACAGTAACAGTAACAGTAACAGTAACAGCAACAGCAACAGTAACAGTAACAGTAACAGTAACAGCAACAGCAACAATAACAGTAACAGTAACAGTAACAGTAACAGTAACAGCAACAGCAACAGCAACAGTAACAGAGGCAGTAACAGTAACAGTAACAGTAACAGTAACAGTAACAGTATCAGTAACAGTGGCAGTACAACAGTAACAGCAACAGCAACAGTAACAGTGACAGTAAAAGTAACAGTAACAGTAACAGTAACAGCAACAGCAACAGCAACAGTAACAGAGGCAGTAACAGTAACAGTAACAGTAACAGTAACAGTAACAGTAACAGTAACAGTAACAGTAACAGCAACAGCAACAGTAACAGTGACAGTAACAGTAACAGTAACAGTAACAGCAACAGTAACAGTAACAGAGGCAGTAACAGTAACAGTAACAGTAACAGTAACAGTAATAGTAACAGTAACAGTAACAGTAACAGTAACAGTAACAGTAACAGTAACAGTAACAGTAACAGTGGCAGTACAACAGTAACAGCAACAGCAACAGTAACAGTGACAGTAACAGTGACAGTAACAGTAACAGTAACAGTAACAGTAACAGCAACAGTAACAGCAACAGTAACAGTAACAGTAACAGTAACAGTAACAGTAACAGTAACAGTGACAGTACAACAGTAACAGCAACAGCAACAGTAACAGTGACAGTAACAGTAACAGTAACAGTAACAGTAACAGTAACAGTAACAGTAACAGTAACAGTAACAGTAACAGAGGCAGTAACAGTAACAGTAACAGTAACAGTAACAGTAACAGTAACAGTAACAGTAACAGTAACAGTGACAGTGACAGTAACAGTAACAGTAACAGTAACAGTGGCAGTACAACAGTAACAGCAACAGCAACAGTAACAGTGACAGTAACAGTAACAGTAACAGTAACAGTAACAGTAACAGTAACAGTAACAGTAACAGTAACAGTAACAGTAACAGTGGCAGTAACAGTAACAGCAACAGCAACAGTAGCAGTAACAGTAACAGTAACAGTAACAGTAACAGAGGCAGTAACAGTAACAGTAGCAGTAACAGTAACAGTAACAGTAACAGTAACAGTAACAGTAACAGTAACAGCAACAGCAGCAGTAACAGTAACAGTAACAGTAACAGTAACAGAGGCAGTAACAGTAACAGTAACAGTAACAGTAACAGTAACAGTAACAGTAACAGTAACAGTAACAGTAGCAGTAGCAGTAACAGTAACAGTAACAGTAACAGAGGCAGTAACAGTAACAGTAACAGTAACAGTAACAGTAACAGTAACAGTAACAGTAACAGTAACAGTAACAGTAACAGTAACAGTAACAGTAACAGTAACAGTAACAGTAACAGAGGCAGTAACAGTAACAGTAGCAGTAGCAGTAACAGTAACAGTAACAGTAACAGAGGCAGTAACAGTAACAGTAACAGTAACAGTAACAGTAACAGTAACAGTAACAGTAACAGTAACAGTAACAGTAACAGCAGCTAGGTAGTAACAGTAACAGTAACAGTAACAGTAACAGTAACAGTAACAGTAACAGTAACAGTAACAGTAACAGTAACAGTAACAGTAACAGTAACAGAGGCAGTAACAGTAACAGTAACAGTAACAGTAACAGTAACAGTAACAGTAACAGTAACAGCAACAGTAGCAGTAACAGTAACAGTAACAGTAACAGTAACAGAGGCAGTAACAGTAACAGTAACAGTAACAGAGGCAGTAACAGTAACAGTAGCAGTAGCAGTAACAGTAACAGTAACAGTAACAGAGGCAGTAACAGTAACAGTAACAGTAACAGTAACAGTAACAGTAACAGTAACAGTAACAGTAACAGTAACAGTAACAGTAACAGTAACAGTAACAGAGGCAGTAACAGTAACAGTAACAGTAACAGTAACAGAGGCAGTAACAGTAACAGTAGCAGTAGCAGTAACAGTAACAGTAACAGAGGCAGTAACAGTAACAGTAACAGTAACAGTAACAGTAACAGTAACAGTAACAGTAACAGTAACAGTAACAGTAACAGTAACAGTAACAGTAACAGTAACAGCAGCTAGGTAGTAACAGTAACAGTAACAGTAACAGTAACAGTAACAGTAACAGTAACAGCAACAGTAACAGTAACAGTAACAGTAACAGTAACAGTAACAGTAACAGTAACAGTAACAGTAACAGAGGCAGTAACAGTAACAGTAACAGTAACAGTGACAGTGACAGTGACAGTAACAGTAACAGTAACAGTAACAGTAACAGTAACAGTAACAGTAACAGTAACAGAGGCAGTAACAGTAACAGTAACAGTAACAGTAACAGCAACAGTAACAGTAACAGTAACAGTAACAGTAACAGTAACAGTAACAGCAGCTAGGTAGTAACAGTAACAGTAACAGTAACAGTAACAGTAACAGTAACAGTAACAGTAACAGAGGCAGTAACAGTAACAGTAACAGTAACAGTAACAGTAACAGTAACAGTAACAGTAACAGTAACAGTAACAGTAACAGTAACAGTAACAGAGGCAGTAACAGTAACAGTAACAGTAACAGTAACAGTAACAGTAACAGCAACAGTAACAGTAACAGTAACAGTAACAGTAACAGTAACAGTAACAGCAGCTAGGTAGTAACAGTAACAGTAACAGTAACAGTAACAGTAACAGTAACAGCAACAGTAACAGTAACAGTAACAGTAACAGTAACAGTAACAGTAACAGTAACAGTAACAGTAACAGTAACAGTAACAGTAACAGAGGCAGTAACAGTAACAGTAACAGTAACAGTAACAGTAACAGAGGCAGTAACAGTAACAGTAACAGTAACAGTGACAGTGACAGTGACAGTAACAGTAACAGTAACAGTAACAGTAACAGTAACAGTAACAGTAACAGTAACAGTAACAGTAACAGTAACAGTAACAGAGGCAGTAACAGTAACAGTAACAGTAACAGAGGCAGTAACAGTGACAGTGACAGTAACAGTGACAGTAACAGTGACAGTAACAGTAACAGTAACAGTAACAGTAACAGTAACAGTAACAGTAACAGAGGCAGTAACAGTAACAGAGGCAGTAACAGTAACAGTAACAATAACAATATCCCTCTCTGTCTAACATTCCTCTGTGTCCATGCCTCCCAGATATTAAATGACCATAATATGGGCTTAGCAAACCTGAGTGTACTTGGGAATTTGGCTGTGACAGAGCGCAAAATAGAAAGTAAACTTACAAGAGAGAGCAAGAGTTGAAAGTTGTTCTAACGTCTCCAGTGATTTAAATGCCTGTCGAACCGACTCTCAGATTTCTCTCCCCTCGGGCAAGGTTGTTGGCGTAGGCGTCCAGATCTACGGATGGTTTGCTTGAACGGATCTGACCAATATCTTGACCTAAAAAAATATCATAACGCTTTACTTGAACTAACATCAAATGATGTTATGACTTCATTAAAACCCTCTCAGGTCTAAGGGCCCCGGGGCTGCATTTCTAACGAGCTAAAATATGGAATTGCTTTATGATGGACATACCAAGGATAAATTAGCTGTTAGATTTGGAATTGCTTTAAGATGGCCATACCATGGATAAATTCGTTATTCGATTTGGAATTGCTTTAAGATGGCCATACCATGGTTAAATTAGCTATTCGATTTGGAATTGAGGTTTGACTGGTCTGTTCCCATGAGGAAGAGGAGGTTCTGAGAATAGGAAGAGGAGTGACAGGTAATGAATGGGATTGAAACCAGGTGTGTAGGAAGACAGGAAAAAAACAATGGAAAATAAAAAATGGATCAATGATGGCGAGAAGACCGGTGACATCGATCGCCGAGCACCGCCCGAACAAGGAGAGGCTACAGGAACGTGACCAGTGCAGTTGTTAATTCTACAGGAATGTGACCAGTGTTGTTGTTAATTCTACAGGAACGTGACCAGCGCGGTTGTTAATTCTACAGGAACGTGACCAGCGCGGTTGTTAATTCTACAGGAACGTGACCAGGGCTGTTGTTAATTCTACAGGAACATGACCAGTGCAGTTGTTAATTCTACAGGAACGTGACCAGGGCTGTTGTTAATTCTACAGGAACGTGACCAGGGCTGTTGTTAATTCTACAGGAACGTGACCAGCACTGTTGTTAATTCTACAGGAACGTGACCAGCGCAGTTGTTAATTCTACAGGAACGTGACCAGGGCTGTTGTTAATTCTACAGGAACGTGACCAGCGCGGTTGTTAATTCTACAGGAACGTGACCAGGGCTGTTGTTAATTCTACAGGAACGTGACCAGGGCTGTTGTTAATTCTACAGGAACGTGACCAGGGCTGTTGTTAATTCTACAGGAACGTGACCAGCGCAGTTGTTAATTCTACAGGAACGTGACCAGGGCTGTTGTTAATTCTACAGGAACGTGACCAGCGCGGTTGTTAATTCTACAGGAACGTGACCAGGGCTGTTGTTAATTCTACAGGAACGTGACCAGGGCTGTTGTTAATTCTACAGGAACGTGACCAGGGCTGTTGTTAATTCTACAGGAACGTGACCAGGGCTGTTGTTAATTCTACAGGAACGTGACCAGGGCTGTTGTTAATTCTACAGGAACGTGACCAGGGCTGTTGTTAATTCTACAGGAACGTGACCAGGGCTGTTGTTAATTCTACAGGAACGTGACCAGGGCTGTTGTTAATTCTACAGGAACGTGACCAGCGGGTGAGAAGTCAAACGGTAAAAAGTAGCAGGCTGTTTTAGGTGATATTCGCCCGAGAAGCCGGGGAATTGGAGGATATAGTATTGGCACGGGTGATGTTAGTCCTGAGACCACGTGGAGGGCCGGCAAACCATGCCAACGCATCATCCGAACACCGGCTTCCAGGGCATTATCACTTTTATACAACGGGTTAGCAAAAATATTAAAATAATGACTGACGTAATTTTATTTAAAAAATATACAAATTGTATTAATTTATTCATATTATTTCATCCTTCCACTAAATATAGTCCTGACAAATGTGTGGTTGCTACCCAAGCTGGCTGGTCAGTCGTTCTATCTGTTCGGTTGCTAGAGACGCAACCCAGTCGTTCAGTCTTTTTTTATATCTATGGACGCGACTCAGTCGTTCATTCTAAATGTTCCGATGCCATACTGGCTGGCAGCCATTTAGAATGAACGACTGAGGAGGACACAGAGAGTAGAGACCTGAGGAGACAGAGAGGAGAAACCTGAGGAGACAGAAAGGAGAGACTTGAGGAGACAGAGAAGAGAGGACAGACCTGAGGAGACAGAGAGGAGACACCTGAGGAGATAGAGAGGAAAGACCTGAGGAGACAGAGAGGAGAAACCTGAGGAGACAGAGAGGATAGACCTGATGAGACAGGGAGGAGAAACCTGAGGAGTAAGAGAGGAGAGACCTGAGGAGACAGGGAGGATAAACCTGAGGAGACAGAGAGGAGGGACCTGAGGAGACAGAGAGGAGAGACCTGAGGAGACAGAAAGGAGAGACCTGAGGAGACAGAGAAGAGAGGACAGACCTGAGGAGACAGAGGAGAAACCTGAGGAGACAGAAAGGAGAGACTTGAGGAGACAGAGAAGAGAGGACAGACCTGAGGAGACAGAGAGGAGACACCTGAGGAGATAGAGAGGAAAGACCTGAGGAGACAGAGAGGAGAAACCTGAGGAGACAGAGAGGATAGACCTGATGAGACAGGGAGGAGAAACCTGAGGAGTAAGAGAGGAGAGACCTGAGGAGACAGGGAGGATAAACCTGAGGAGACAGAGAGGAGGGACCTGAGGAGACAGAGAGGAGAGACCTGAGGAGACAGAAAGGAGAGACCTGAGGAGACAGAGAGGAGAGACCTGAGGAGACAGAAAGGAGAGACCTGAGGAGACAGAAAGGAGAGACCTGAGGAGACAGAGAAGAGAGGACAGACCTGAGGAGACAGAGGAGAAACCTGAGGAGACAGAGAGGAGAAACCTGAGGAGACAGAGAGGAGAGACCTGAGGAGACAGAGAGGAGAAACATGAGGAGACAGAGAGGAGAGACCTGTGGAGACAGAGGAGAGACGTGAGGAGACAGAGAGGAGAGACCTGAGGAGACAGAGAAGAGAGGACAGATCTGAGGAGACAGAGAGGAGAGACCTGAGGAGACAGAGAGGAGAGACCTGAGGAGACAGCGAAGAGATGAGAGACCTGAGGAGACTGAGAAGAGAGAGGAGAGTACCCGAGGAGGAGAGGGGAGAGAGCTAATGTAGTAGCTACGTTATATTGAGTAGCAGTGCATGGTGCAAGATGAATGGCTAGTCATAAGACTACTGTCCTTCTAGGTGTATACATTTGTATTGTGAGATGAGAAGTCAATTGAATGACATGTCATCCCCAGGAATAATGTTAATTCAACCACTGTGACGCAGTCCGCTCATTCATAGACAGTTCATGTGGCACTGGCACTATTTGGGTATTATCTGGTTAATATTTTGTTAATATTTCGTTAATATTTTGATATTATTTGGTTAACATTTGGTTAATATTTGGCTAATATTTGGTTATTATTTGGTTAACATTTGGGTAATATTTGGTTAATATTGTAACGGCGTTCGTCTGTTGAATGAAGAGAGTCAGACCGAATTGCAGCGTGTAGGTTACTCATGACTTTAATGAAAGTATCGCGGTACATGAAATAACTGAACTAAATACAAAAACAACAGAACGGAACGTGAAACTAATTACAGCCTATCTGGTGACTACAACACAGAGATATGTACAAACACCCACAAAATACAAAGCGAAAGTCAGGCTGTCTAAATACGGTTCTCAATCAGAGACAACTGTCATGTTTTGTCATTGATTATCATGCCTTGTCCCTGTTCTTCTCCTTCTATTCGTTTCCCTATGCTGGTCTTATTAGGTTCTTTCCCTCTTTCTATCCCTCTCTCTCCCCCTCCCTCTCTCACTCTCCCGCTCTCTCTTCTCTCTATCGTTCCGTTCCTGCTCCCAGCTGTTCCTATTCCCCTAATCAATCATTTAGTCTTCCCACACCTGTTCCCGATCCTTTTCCCTGATTAGAGTCCCTATTTCTCTCCTTGTTATTCGTTTCTGCCCTGTCGGTTCCTTGTCTAGAATTCACCGTGCTGTGTTTGTATATCGCCCTGTCGTGTCGTGTTTTCCTCAGATGCTGCGTGGTGAGCAGGTGTCTGAGTCTGTTTGGTTCAAGTGCCTTCCCGAGGCAACCTGCTGTTCACCTGCTGTTCAAGATCGAGTCTCCAGTTTGTCCTCGTCATTTCGAGTGAAAGTTGTGTTTTTTGATTGTATTTACTTTACTGAATTAAAGACTCTGTTTTCGCCAAGTCGCTTTTGGGTCCTCTTTCACCTGCATGACAGAAGGAACCGACCAAGGAATGGACCCAGCGACTTCAGACGCTCGTTACACTGCCGTCGAGATCCAAGGAGCCATGCTCGGCAGACACGAGCAGGAATTGTCTGCTGCTCGCCATGCCGTGGAGAACCTGGCCGCTCAGGTTTCCGACCTCTCTGGACAGTTCCAGAGTCTTCGTCTCGTGCCACCTGTTACTTCCTGGCCTGCCGAGCCTCCAGAACCTAGGGTTAATAACCCACCTTGCTACTCCGGGCAGCCCACTGAGTGCCGCTCCTTTCTCACGCAGTGTGAGATTGTGTTCTCTCTCCAACCCAACACATACTCTAGAGAGAGAGCTCGGGTTGCTTACGTCATTTCACTCCTTACTGGCCGGGCTCGAGAATGGGGCACAGCTATCTGGGAGGCAAGGGCTGATTGCTCTAACAAGTACCAGAACTTTAAAGAGGAGATGATTCGGGTTTTTGACCGTTCAGTTTTTGGTAGGGAGGCTTCTAGGGCCCTGGCTTCCCTATGCCAAGGTGAACGGTCCATAACGGATTATTCTATTGAGTTTCGCACTCTTGCTGCCTCTAGTGAGTGGAACGAGCCGGCGCTGCTCGCTCGTTTTCTGGAGGGACTCCACGCAGTGGTTAAGGATGAGATTCTCTCCCGGGAGGTTCCTTCAGATGTGGACTCTTTGATTGCTCTCGCCATCCGCATAGAACGACGGGTAGATCTTCGTCACCGGGCTCGTGGAAGAGAGCTCGCATCAACGGTGTTTCCCTGCTCCGCATCGCAACCATCTCCCTCCTCTGGCTCAGAGACTGAGCCCATGCAGCTGGGAGGGATTCGCATCTCGACTAAGGAGAGGGAACGGAGGATCACCAACCGCCTGTGCCTCTATTGCGGAGTTGCTGGACATTTTGTTAATTCATGTCCAGTAAAAGCCAGAGCTCATCTGTAAGCGGAGGGCTACAGGTGAGCGCAACTACTCAAGTCTCTCCATCAAGATCCTGTACTACTTTGTCGGTCCATCTACGCTGGACCGGTTCGGGTGCTACATGTAGTGCCTTGATAGACTCTGGGGCTGAGGGTTGTTTCATGGACGAAGCATGGGTTCGGAAACATGACATTCCTTTCAGAGAGTTAGAGAAGCCTACGCCCATGTTCGCCTTAGATGGTAGTCATCTTCCCAGGATCAGATTTGAGACACTACCTTTAACCCTCACAGTATCTGGTAACCACAGTGAGACTATTTCTTTTTTGATTTTTCGTTCACCGTTTACACCTGTTGTTTTGGGTCATCCCTGGCTAGTATGTCATAATCCTTCTATTAATTGGTCTAGTAATTCTATCCTATCCTGGAACGTTTCTTGTCATGTGAAGTGTTTAATGTCTGCCATCCCTCCCGTTTCTTCTGTCCCTACTTCTCAGGAGGAACCTGGCGATTTGACAGGAGTGCCGGAGGAATATCATGATCTGCGCACGGTCTTCAGTCGGTCCCGAGCCAACTCCCTTCCTCCTCACCGGTCGTATGATTGTAGTATTGATCTCCTTCCGGGGACCACTCCTCCTCGGGGTAGACTATACTCTCTGTCGGCTCCCGAACGTAAGGCTCTCGAGGATTATTTGTCTGTGTCTCTTGACGCCGGTACCATAGTGCCTTCTTCCTCTCCGGCCGGGGCGGGGTTCTTTTGTTAAGAAGAAGGACGGTACTCTGCGCCCCTGCGTGGATTATCGAGGGCTGAATGACATAACGGTTAAGAATCGTTATCCGCTTCCCCTTATGTCATCAGCCTTCGAGATTCTGCAGGGAGCCAGGTGCTTTACTAAGTTGGACCTTCGTAACGCTTACCATCTCGTGCGCATCAGAGAGGGGGACGAGTGGAAAACGGCGTTTAACACTCCGTTAGGGCATTTTGAGTACCGGGTTCTGCCGTTTGGTCTCGCCAATGCGCCAGCTGTTTTTCAGGCATTAGTTAATGATGTTCTGAGAGACATGCTGAACATCTTTGTTTTTGTCTATCTTGACGATATCCTGATTTTTTCTCCGTCACTCGAGATTCATGTTCAGCACGTTCGACGTGTTCTACAGCGCCTTTTAGAGAATTGTCTCTACGTAAAGGCTGAGAAGTGCTCTTTTCATGTCTCCTCCGTTACTTTTCTCGGTTCCGTTATTTCCGCTGAAGGCATTCAGATGGATTCCGCTAAGGTCCAAGCTGTCAGTGATTGGCCCGTTCCAAGGTCACGTGTCGAGTTGCAGCGCTTTTTAGGTTTCGCTAATTTCTATCAGCGTTTCATTCGTAATTTCGGTCAAGTTGCTGCCCCTCTCACAGCTCTTACTTCTGTCAAGACGTGTTTTAAGTGGTCCGGTTCCGCCCAGGGAGCTTTTGATCTTCTTAAAGAACGTTTTACGTCCGCTCCTATCCTCGTTACTCCTGACGTCACTAGACAATTCATTGTCGAGGTTGACGCTTCAGAGGTAGGCGTGGGAGCCATTCTATCCCAGCGCTTCCAGTCTGACGATAAGGTTCATCCTTGCGCTTATTTTTCTCATCGCCTGTCGCCATCTGAGCGCAACTATGATGTGGGTAACCGTGAACTGCTCGCCATCCGCTTAGCCCTAGGCGAATGGCGACAGTGGTTGGAGGGGGCGACCGTTCCTTTTGTCGTTTGGACAGACCATAAGAACCTTGAGTACATCCGTTCTGCCAAACGACTTAATGCCCGTCAAGCTCGTTGGGCGTTGTTTTTCGCTCGTTTCGAGTTTGTGATTTCTTACCGTCCGGGTAGCAAGAACACCAAGCCTGATGCCTTATCCCGTCTGTTTAGTTCTTCTGTGGCTTCTACTGATCCCGAGGGATTCTTCCTTATGGGCGTGTTGTCGGGTTAACAGTCTGGGGAATTGAAAGACAGGTTAAGCAAGCACTCACGCACACTGCGTCGCCGCGCGCTTGTCCTAGTAACCTCCTTTTCGTTCCTGTTTCCACTCGTCTGGCTGTTCTTCAGTGGGCTCACTCTGCCAAGTTAGCTGGTCATCCCGGTGTTCGAGGCACTCTTGCGTCTATTCGCCAGCGCTTTTGGTGGCCGACTCAGGAGCGTGACACGCGCCGTTTCGTGGCTGCTTGTTCGGACTGCGCGCAGACTAAGTCGGGTAACTCTCCTCCTGCCGGTCGTCTCAGACCGCTCCCCATTCCTTCTCGACCATGGTCTCACATCGCCCTAGACTTCATTACCGGTCTGCCTTTGTCTGCGGGGAAGACTGTGATTCTTACGGTTGTCGATAGGTTCTCTAAGGCGGCACATTTCATTCCCCTCGCTAAACTTCCTTCCGCTAAGGAGACGGCACAAATCATTATCGAGAATGTATTCAGAATTCATGGCCTCCCGTTAGACGCCGTTTCAGACAGAGGCCCGCAATTCACGTCACAGTTTTGGAGGGAGTTCTGTCGTTTGATTGGTGCGTCCGTCAGTCTCTCTTCCGGGTTTCATCCCCAGTCTAACGGTCAAGCAGAGAGGGCCAATCAGACGATTGGTCGCATACTACGCAGCCTTTCTTTCAGAAACCCTGCATCTTGGGCAGAACAGCTCCCCTGGGCAGAATACGCTCACAATTCGCTTCCTTCGTCTGCTACCGGGTTATCTCCGTTTCAGAGTAGTCTGGGTTACCAGCCTCCTCTGTTCTCATCCCAGCTTGCCGAGTCCAGCGTTCCCTCCGCTCAAGCGTTTGTCCAACGTTGTGAGCGCACCTGGAGGAGGGTGAGGTCTGCACTTTGCCGTTACAGGGCACAGACTGTGAGAGCCGCCAATAAACGCAGGATTAAGAGTCCAAGGTATTGTTGCGGCCAGAGAGTGTGGCTTTCCACTCGCAACCTTCCTCTTACGACAGCTTCTCGTAAGTTGACTCCGCGGTTCATTGGTCCGTTCCGTGTCTCCCAGGTCGTCAATCCTGTCGCTGTGCGACTGCTTCTTCCGCGACATCTTCGTCGCGTCCATCCTGTCTTCCATGTCTCCTGTGTCAAGCCCTTTCTTCGCACTCCCGTTCGTCTTCCCTCCCCCTCCCGTCCTTGTCGAGAGCGCACCTATTTACAAGGTACATAAGATCATGGACATGCGTTCTCGGGGACGGGGTCACCAATACTTAGTGGATTGGGAGGGTTACGGTCCTGAGGAGAGGAGTTGGGTTCCGTCTCGGGACGTGCTGGACCGTTCACTCATTGATGATTTCCTCCGTTGCCGCCAGGATTCCTCCTCGAGTGCGCCAGGAGGCGCTCGGTGAGTGGGGGGTACTGTCATGTTTTGTCATTGATTATCATGCCTTGTCCCTGTTCTTCTCCTTCTATTCGTTTCCCTCTGCTGGTCTTATTAGGTTCTTTCCCTCTTTCTATCCCTCTCTCTCCCCCTCCCTCTCTCACTCTCCCGCTCTCTCTTCTCTCTATCGTTCCGTTCCTGCTCCCAGCTGTTCCTATTCCCCTAATCAATCATTTAGTCTTCCCACACCTGTTCCCGATCCTTTTCCCTGATTAGAGTCCCTATTTCTCTCCTTGTTATTCGTTTCTGCCCTGTCGGTTCCTTGTCTAGAATTCACCGTGCTGTGTTTGTATATCGCCCTGTCATGTCGTGTTTTCCTCAGATGCTGCGTGGTGAGCAGTTGTCTGAGTCTGTTTGGTTCAAGTGCCTTCCCGAGGCAACCTGCTGTTCACCTGCTGTTCAAGATCGAGTCTCCAGTTTGTCCTCGTCATTTCGAGTGAAAGTTGTGTTTTTTGATTGTATTTACTTTACTGGATTAAAGACTCTGTTTTCGCCAAGTCGCTTTTGGGTCCTCTTTCACCTGCATGACAACAACGACAAGCACCTGACTCTGATTGAGAATCGCCTCAGGCAGCCAAGCCTAACTAGACACACCCCTAATCAGCCGCAATCCCAAATAATACAAACCCCAATACGAATACAACATATAAAACCATGTCACACCCTGGCCTTCCCAAACATATAACAAAAACACAAAATACAATGACCAAGGCGTGACAGAACCCCCCCCCCTAAGGTGCGGACTCCCGGACGCACCTCAAGAGCATAGGGAGGGTCCGGGTGGGCGTCTGTCCATGGTGGCGGTTCTGGCTCGGGACGTGGGCCCCACTCCATAAATGTCCTATTGCCTCCCCTTCGCGTCCTGGGATAATCCACCTTCTCCGCTGACCATGGCCTAATAGTCCTCACCCAGATCCCCACATAACTGACAAGCAGCTCGTGACAGAGGGGCAGCTCGGGACAGAGGGGCTTCTCAGGACAGAGGGGCATCTCAGGACAGAGGGGCATCTCAGGACAGAGGGGCAGCTCGGGACAGAGGGGCAGCTCGGGACAGAGGGGCAGCTCGGGACAGAGGGGCAGCTCGGGACAGAGGGGCATCTCAGGACAGAGGGGCAGCCCGGGACAGAGGGGCAGCTCAGGACAGAGGGGCAGCCTGGGACTGAGGGGAAGCCCGGTACTGAGGGGAAGCCCGGTACTGAGGGGAAGCCCGGTACTGAGGGGAAGCCCGGTACTGAGGGGAAGCCCAGTACTGAGAGGAAGCCCAGTACTGAGAGGAAGCCCAGTACTGAGAGGAAGCCCAGTACTGAGAGGAAGCTCAGGCAGGTAGTAGGCTCCGGTAAATCCTGGCTGGCTGGTGGAACTGGATGATTCAGGTTGTCTGGCCGATCTAGAAGATCTTGGCAGACTGGCACTTCTGGTGGATCCAGGCAGACTGGCGAAGCTGGACCGACTGGCGGTGCTGGGCAGACTGGCGGCGCTGGGCAGACTGGTGGCACTGGGCAGACTGGCGGCGCTAGCGGCGCTGGGCAGACTGGCGGCGTTGGGCAGACTGGGAGCACTGGGCAGACTGGGAGCACTGGCGGCGCTGGGCAGACTGGGAGCACTGGGCAGACTGGGAGCACTGGGCAGACTGGGAGCACTGGCGGAGCTGGGCAGACTGGGAGCACTGGCGGCGCTGGGCAGACTGGGAGCACTGGCCGCGCTGGGCAGACTGGGAACACTGGCTGCACTGGGCAGACTGAGAGCACTGGCCGCGCTGGGCAGACTGGGAGCACTGGCCGCGCTGGGCAGACTGGGAGCACTGGCCGCGCTGGGCAGACTGGGAGCACTGGCCGCGCTGGGCCGACTGGGAGCACTGGCGGCGCTGGACAGACAGGAGACTCCGGCAGCGCAGGAGAGGAGAAAGGCTCTGGCTGCGCTAAACAGGCGGGAGACTCCGGCAGCGCAGGAGGGGAGAAAAGCGCTGGCTGCGCTGAACAGGCGAGGTGCACTGGAGGCCTGGTGCGTGGTGCTGGAACTGGTGGTACTGGATCGAGGACACGCACAGGAAGCCTGGTGCGGGGAGCTGCTACCGGAGGACTGGTGTGTAGAGGTGGCTCTGGATAGACCGGACCGTGCAGGCGCACTGGAGCTCTTGAGCACTGAGCCTGCCCAAGCTTACCTGGCTCGATGCCCACTCTAGCCCGGCCAATAGGAAGGGCTGGTATGTGCCGCACCTGGCTCTGCACCCGCACTTTAAACACAGTGCGCTCCATAGCATAACACGGTGCCTGCCCGGTCTCTCTAGCCCAACGGTGAGCACAGGGAGTATGCGCAGGTCTCCTACCTGGCATAACTATTCTCCCTTCTAACCCCCCCCCCAATAATTTTTTTGGGCTGCTTTTCCGGCTTCCAACCGCGTCGCTGTGCTGCCTCCTCATACCTGCGCCTCTCCGCTTTAGCCGCATCTATTTCATCCTTGGGACGGCGATATTCTCCCGGCTGCACCCAGGGTCCTTTTCCATCTAATTCCTCCTCCCATGTCCAAATCTCCAAGTGGTGCAGCCTCTCCCACTGCAACCGCTCTTCACGATTAACAGGGAGAGTAGGCTCAGGTCTGACTCCTGACTCAGCCTCTCTCTCTCTGCGCTCTCCCCCGTTACTTTCGGTTTTCGCTCTGCATCGCCGTGTTTTCCTTTTTCACTCCATTAGCCTGTAGCCCTCTTCGCACTGCTGAAGCGAATCCCAGGCGGGCGCCTGCACTCTCTCTGGGTCGGCCGCCCACCTGTCGATTTCTTCCCACATCGTATAATCCATGCTTCTGCTGTCCATAACGTCCTCCTTTAGCTCCTGCCAGTTTACACACTGCTCGGTCTGTGAGTGGTGGGTGTTTCTGTACCGTCTTTCGTCTGTTGAATGAAGAGAGTCTGACCGAAATGCAGCGTGTAGGTTATTCATGACTTTCATGAAGGAATCGCGGTACATGAAATAACTGAACTAAATACAAAAACAACAGAACGGAACGTGAAACTAATTACAGCCTATCTGGTAACTACAACACAGAGACAGGAACAAACACCCACAAAATACAAAGCGAAAGTCAGGCTGTCTAAATACGGTTCTCAATCAGAGACAACGACAAGCACCTGACTCTGATTGAGAATCGCCTCAGGCAGCCAAGCCTAACTAGACACACCCCTAATCAGCCGCAATCCCAAATAATACAAACCCCAATACGAAACACAACATATAAACCCATGTCACACCCTGGCCTACCCAAACATATAACAAAAACACAAAATACCATGACCAAGGCGTGACAAATATTTGGTTAATATTTGGTTAATATTTGGTTATTATTTAGTTAAAATTTGGTTAATGTTTGGTCAATATTAGGTTATTATTTGGTTACTATTTCCACTGAGTGTTATTTTCATACAGTCATTGCTGAATCACTGGGAATTTCTGGCTCCAAGATGGTTCTTTGTTGGCGCTTTTTCAACAGGTACAACAACAATGTGAGAAACGGTTGTAAAATGATGATGACAGTTTTGTTTATGACTGGCCTTGCTGTTGGCTGGGAATTGTTTGGCTGGTTGTTTTGTCGGCTGGACTGGGCCGTGTGCGTGTGTGTGTGTGTGTGTGTGTGTGTGTGTGTGTGTGTGTGTGTGTGTGTGTGTGTGTGTGTGTGTGTGTGTGTGTGTGTGTGTGTGTGTGTGTGTGTGTGTGCGTGTGCGTGTGTGTGTGCGTGTGCGTGCGTGTGTGTGCGTGTGTGTGCGTGTGTGTGTGTGTGTGTGTGTGTGTGTGTGTGTGTGTGTGTGTGTGTGTGTGTGTGTGTGTGTGTGTGCGTGTGCGTGTGCGTGTGTGTGTGTGTGTGCGTGTGTGTGTGTGTGTGTGTGTGTGTGTGTGTGTGTGTGTGTGTGTGTGTGTGTGTGTGTGTGGTGTGAAACTGTGCTCTCTCTCCCTTTCTGCATGCATCCTCAGCAGCAGAGACCTGATTGATCATTGGCTGCAGGATAAACAAAACACACACAAACACACACACACTGTGGGTAAAACAAACAAACAACGGAACTCCTCTCTAGGGGAAGAAGGCTGAAATTAATGAGCAAACATTTTATTGGCATTATTTTCATGTTGATTAATTTGCTCTCCCCCCCAAAGTTCCCTGTCAAGCTGAGGAGTAGAGTTTGGGCAGCCCGAGTAAACACACACAACAGAAGCTAAAATAAAATATCTGTTCACTGGGCAGAATCACAAGCATGCAATGCATTTTATAAAACAGGTTGTTTAGATTCTGAATACTGATTGGTTGAAAGCAAAGAGTTATAGCACCACAACCGCCGTAACGGCGCATGTCCCAGCCCAACCAGTCAATTTATAATCTCCCCTGGGGAAGAAAATAACATATTTCCCCATGCTACCTGCCTGGCATTTAGTTTGGTACAGCGAAGGGTTAATATGAGCCTGGCATTTAGTTTGGCACAGCGGGGGTTAATATAAGCCTGGCATTTAGTTTGGCACAGCGGGGGGTTAATATAAGCCTGGCATTTAGTTTGGCACAGCGGGGGGTTAATATAAGCCTGGCATTTAGTTTGGTACAGCGGGGGGTTAATATAAGCCTGGTATTTAGTTTGGCACAGCGTGGGGTTAATATAAGCCTGGTATTTAGTTCGGCACAGCGTGGGGTTAATATAAGCCTGGTATTTAGTTTGGCACAGCGTGGGGTTAATATAAGCCTGGCATTTAGTTTGGCACAGCGTGGGGTTAATATAAGCCTGGTATTTAGTTCGGCACAGCATGGGGTTAATATAAGCCTGGTATTTAGTTTGGCACAGCGTGGGGTTAATATAAGCCTGGTATTTAGTTCGGCACAGCGTGGGGTTAATATAAGCCTGGTATTTAGTTCGGCACAGCGTGGGGTTAATATAAGCCTGGCATTTAGTTTGGCACAGCGTGGGGTTAATATAAGCCTGGCATTTAGTTTGGTAAATTATTTATTAAATCATTTAGAATTTATTAAATGTATTTATTTATTTATTGATTGCCTCTCACCATTATAGAACCTTGTTAGCTGTTCTTAGGCACTCCCTGGAGAAATCACACCGGTCCTTCGTGCCTTATTGCCTAATAATAGGTCAAACTTTAAAGGTGAAACGCTGTAAGAAACATGAATATGAATGTTAAGTTACAATAACTAAAATCGAATCAAAGATGATTGGTCGCATACACAAATGTGCAGATGTTATCATAGGTGCAGTGAAATGATTGTTTTTCTAGCTCAATCAGTAATACCTAGCAGAACTCAACACAGTACACATCATTCAAAAAAGTGAGAGAAAAAAAGAAATTATGAAAATATCAGAAGGAGTGATGTCGGAGTCCAGAAAATAAATACATGTAAACATATATAAATAGAGAGTTATGTACTCACTACCATTTTGGATCACTTAGAAATGTGTGTGTTATTGAAAGAAAAGCACATTTGAGGTCTGTTAAAATAACATCAGACCAATCAGAAATACAGTGTAGACATGGTTAATGTTGTAAATTACTATTGTAGCTAGAAACGGCTGATTTTTTAATGGAATATCTACATAGGCGTACAGAGGCCCATTATCAGCAACCATCACTCCTGTGTTCCAATGGCACGTTGTGTTAGCTAATCCAAGTTTATCATTTTAAAAGGCAAATTGATCATTACAAAAAAAAAATTGCAATTATGTTAGCACAGCTGAAAACTGATCTTCTGGTTAAAGAGGCAATAAAACTGGCCTTCTTAAGTTGGTGACATCGATTTCAGTAATCCACTCGTTCAACATGCAGACAAATGAATCCAAAAAGATACCTCTGAACCTTGTTCAAACAAGTGAAACTATGTTTCTATTTCATCCTCAGGTTCCCTAAAAATTTAATTAAACTACACTGCTCAAAAAAATAAAGGGAACACTTAAACAACACAATGTAACTCCAAGCCAATCACCCTTCTGTGAAATCAAACTGTCCACTTAGGAAGCAACACTGATTGACAATAAATGTCACATGCTGTTGTGCAAATGGAATTGACAACAGGTGGAAATTATAGGCAATTATCAAGACACCCCCAATAAAGGAGTGGTTCCACAGACCACTTCTCAGTTCCTATGCTTCCTGACTGATGCGAGGAGACAGGCCAGTACATCAGGAGATGTGGAGGAGGCCGTAGGAGGGCAACAACCCAGCAGCAGGACCGCTACCTCCGCCTTTGTGCAAGGAGGAGCAGGAGGAGCACTGCCAGAGCCCTGCAAAATGACCTCCAGCAGGCCACATATGTGCATGTGTCTGCTCAAACGGTCAGAAACAGACTCCATGAGGGTGGTATGAGAGCCCGACGTCCACAGGTGGGGGTTGTGCTTACGGCCCAACACCGTGCAGGATGTTTGGCATTTGCCAGAGAACACCAAGATTGGAAAATTCGCCACTGGCGCCCTGTGCACTTCACAGATGAAATCAGGTTCACACTGAGCACATGTGACAGACGTGACAGTCTGGAGACGCCGTGGAGAACGTTCTGCTGCCTGCAACATCCTCCAGCATGACCGGTTTGGCGGTGGGTCAGTCATGGTGTGGGGTGGCATTTCTTTGGGGGGGGGGCGCACAGCCATCCATGTGCTCGCCAGAGGTGGCCTGACTGCCATTAGGTACCGAGATGAGATCCTCAGAACCCTTGTGAGACCATATGCTGGTGTGGATGGCCCTGGGTTCCTCCTAATGCAAGACAATGCTAGACCTTATGTGGCTGGAGTGTGTCAGCAGTTCTAGCAAGAGGAAGGCATTGATGCTATGGACTGGTCAGCCCATTCCCCAGACCTGATTTCAATTGAGCACATCTGGGACATCATGTCTCGCTCCATCCACCAACGTTGCACCACAGACTGTCTAGGAGTTGTCGGATGCTTTAGTCCAGGTCTGGGAGGAGATCCCTCAGGAGACCATCCGCAACTTCATCAGGAGCATGCCCAGGCATTGTAGGGAGGTCATACAGGCACGTGGAGGCCACACACACTACTGAGCCTTATTTTGACTTGTTTTAACCTGTTGCGACGAGCAATCCCATATCCGGGATCCTATTTATAGCCTCAAGCTCAGTACCATAACGCAACGTTAACTATTCATGAAAATCGCAAATGAAATGAAATAAATATATTTGCTCTCAAGCTTAGTGTTTTGTTAACAACACTGTCATCTCAGATTTTCAAAATATGCTTTTGAACCATAGCTAAACAAGCATTTGTGTAAGAGTATTGATAGCTAGCATAGCATTAAGCCTAGCATTCAGCATGCAACATTTTCACAAAAACAAGAAAAGGATGAAAATAATATAATTTACCTTTGAAGAACTTCAGATGTTTTCAATGAGGAGACTCTCAGTTAGATAGAAAATGTATAGTTTTTCCAAAAATATTATTTGTGTAGGAGAAATCGCTCCATTTTGTTCATCACGTTTGGGTAAGGAAAAAAACGAAAATTAAGTCATTACAACGCAAACCTTTTTCCAAATTAACTCCATAATATCGACAGAAACATGACAAACGTTGTTTAGAATCAATCCTCAAGGTGTTTTTCACATATCTATCGATGATAAATCATTCGTGGCAGTTGACTTTCTCTTCTGAGGAAAATGGAATGCACATGGAGCTGGAGATTACGCAATAATTTCGACGGAGGACACCGGGCGGACACCTGGTAAATGTAGTCTCTTATGGTCAATCTTCCAATGATATTCCTACAAATACGTCACAATGCTGCAGACACCTTGGGGAAACGACAGAAAGTGCAGGCTAATTCCTGGCGCATTCACAGCCTTATAAGGAGACATTGGAACACAATCGCATTCAAAATCAGGACCATTTCCTGTGTGAAATTTAATCTTGGTTTCGCCTGTAGCATTAGTTCTGGGGCAATCACAGATAATATCTTTGCAGTTTTGGAAACGTCAGAGTTTTTTCTTTCCACAGCTGTCAATTACATGCATAGTCGAGCATCTTTTCCTGACAAAATATCTTGTTTAAAACGGGAACGTTTTTTATCCAAAAATTAAAAGAGCGCCCCCTATCTCGAAGACGTTAAGGACATTGCGGAAATTCTGAAAAAAAGACCCTAGCCTGAATAGGTTTACTTCAACCAATCATCAGTCATTTCTGTCACTGCAGTACATGTTGAGTGCCCTTCTCTATAAACATGCTGAAAGTCTGTTGTTAATTTGTTTACTAAGAAATAGCATACTTTTTCACTTATGTTATTTTCAGATTACAATTTCATTTTTTTGTTCAGTTTAATCACATCATTTCAAAATGTACAGTAAATCAGCCAATCCAATTTATTCACCCCTAATTGTGGCTCGTCCCTCTCTCAAACCATACAGTTTTTCAATTCCTCAACAATCCACGGAGACTTAACAGTTCTAATACTCAGTTTCTTAGGTGCATGCTTATCAATAACTGCTCCTTATTACACACATCAGACCAACACATGAGAGTACAAAACTGTTTATATGATAATTTATAACACTATTTCAGTCCCAGCCTTTGGAACTTTGGCAGTTCTAGACATGGTCACAATATTAGGGTCAGTACATCCAATGGGTATGGAGCATAGATCTACAGCATTGGTAAACATGTGATCCGTATATCATCCAACACACATGGATGATAAAGTTCCTGTACTGTTTGTAAACACCCTGGTAAATTGATTAATAATCTGAACCAGATTACAGGCACTGGTTACAATAAGCAGCTTCCTCTTAAGCGGACAGCTTGAATAGAAACAGTTCACCCAGAAAATAGACCTCTCTGTTAACATGACACACACTATCAAACATTTTACACATATTATCCAAATACTGACTGTTAGCACTTATAGCAGCACCCCAAAAGAAAAGGCTTTAGGTGAACCTGCAACCACAACACTTCAACAGCATTTTACATGAGATCCTCTCTAAGCTTTACATGAATATGGCTCTGAATATATACAGCAACACCTCCACCATAGGCATTCCTGTCTCATCTGTTGATGGTATATGTCTGTGTTGCTACTCCTGTATCATCAAATTATTTATCTAAATGAGTCTCAGTGATGATGTTAGCAAGTTATTCATTTTATAAACCTTATTTCCAAGACTACCAGTGGATGCTGCTGAGGGGAGGATGGCTCATAATAATGGCTGGAGTGAATGGAATGGTATCAACAGCTTAGGAACCAGGTGTTTGATGTGTTTGATTACATTCCATTGACTCCATTCCATTGACTCCATTCCATTGACTCCATTCCAATGACTCCATTCCATTGACTCCATTCCATTGACTCCATTCCATTCCATTGACTCCATTCCAATGACCATTCCAATGACAATTCCAATGACTCCATTCCATTTGACTCCATTCCATTGACTCCATTCCAATGACCATTCCAATGACAATTCCAATGACTCCATTCCATTGACTCCATTCCATTGACTCCATTCCATTGAATCCATTCCATTGACTCCATTCCATTGACTCCCTTGTTCAACATATGTTGGTCATATTTTAACATATATTGATGAATACGGTGCCGCCCATTTGTGTGCGTGCATACACACTGAACACACACACACACACACACATACACATTAACTCACATACTGTACACAGGCACAAACACAGACTGCCTACCTAGCCTACCTACCCTGCCTAGCCTACCTATCCTGCCTAGCCTACCTAGCCTACCTTGCCTGTCTAGTCTGCCTAAACTGCCTAGTCTACCTAGCATGCTTAGCCTACCAAGCCTACCTAGCCTGCTTAGCCTACCTAGCCTGTCTAGTCTGCCTTGCCTGCCTAGACTGCCTAGTCTACCTAGCATGCCTAGCCTACCTAGCCTACCTACCCTGCCTAGCCAACCTAGCCATCTTAGCCTGTATAGCCTACCTAGTCTATCTAGCCTGCCTACTCTACCTAGCCTGCCTAGGCTGCATTGCCTACCTAGCCTGCTTATCCCATCTAGCCTACCTAGCCTGCATAGCCTACCGAGCCTGCATAGCCTACCGAGCCTGCTTAGCCTATCTAGTCTACCTAGCCTGCATAGCTTTTATTACAAACATGCTAACTGAAATGGCTGTAAACTGCCCCAAATGTTTAATTGACGAAGAGTAAAATCTCTTGAGAAAGAACACTTATGCTAGAACTTTTGATGCTTTTAGTCATTTCTCTTGTCTAACTTCTGAGAGGAATATATATTCCTGCATCCCAAATGGCACCCTATTCCCTATGTAGTTCACTTCATTTGGACCCTTTGGGATCTGTCCTTTTGTCTACAGTTGGCTCAAAGTGTTCCAATAAAGGGACATATGTTTTTTTAAGGGGTTTAGAAGTCAGCAGATTGTATTTCATTATTTTTCTTTGATGTTTCTATTCACCAAATCAAAAAGGTGCTTGAAGGTCGAGACACACTGACTTTAGTTCAGCAATAATAACAGGTTTTATGTGCAGTGCTCTCTCTCTGTCTGAACACTTCCTGGAATGCCCTCTCAGAGATGTCCAATCTGTGGGAAAACATTGTTACATTAAAAAAAATGAGACAGTATTAAACTCAACTTTAAAAACTATAAAGTGATATTTTTGCTAGCCCATTTTACAACTTACTGCAGATCATACTTTGACAAACATACGTCACTGCTAACTATGAGCTTACCAAAAGGTAATACAAAATCACTCAATGCTAGAAAACTTGCTTATACTGTAGTTGATAGATCTCAGCCCCCTAGCTACCAAGATAACCACAGGTTTTATACTGTAGTTGATAGACCTCAGCCCGTAGCTACCAAGATAACCACAGGTTTTATACTGTAGTTGATAGACCTCAGCCCGTAGCTACCAAGATAACCACAGGTTTTATACTGTAGTGGATAGATCTCAGCCCGTAGCTACCAAGATAACCACAGGTTTTATACTGTAGTGGATAGATCTCAGTACCCTAGCTACCAAGATGACCACAGGTTTTATACTGTAGTTGATAGATCTCAGCCCGTAGCTACCAAGATAACCACAGGTTTTATACTGTAGTTGATAGATCTCAGCCCCTAGCTACCAAGATGACCACATGTTTTATACTGTAGTTGATAAAATCTCAGCCCGTAGCTACCAAGATGACCACAGGTTTTATACTGTAGTTGATAGATGTCAGCCCGTAGCTACCAAGATGACCACATGTTTCATACTGTAGTTGATAGATCTCAGCCCCCTAGCTTCCAAGATAACCACAGGTTTTATACTGTAGTTGATAACATCTCAGCACGTAGCTACCAAGATCACCACAGGTTTTATACTGTAGGGGCTGATCAATAGATCTCAGCCCATAGCTTCC
Source organism: Oncorhynchus gorbuscha (assembly GCF_021184085.1). Lineage (NCBI taxonomy): Eukaryota > Metazoa > Chordata > Actinopteri > Salmoniformes > Salmonidae > Oncorhynchus > Oncorhynchus gorbuscha. The sequence goes on from NC_060190.1 coordinate 79,154,152, forward strand.
AAGATAACCACAGGTTTTATACTGTAGGGGCTGATCAATAGATCTCAGCCCATAGCTTCCAAGATCACCACAGGTTTTATACTGTAGGGGCTGATCAATAGATCTCAGCCCATAGCTTCCAAGATAACCACAGGTTTTATACTGTAGTGGATTGATCTCAGTTCCCTAGCTACCAAGATGACCACATGTTTTATACTGTAGTTGATAAAATCTCAGCCCGTAGCTACCAAGATGACCACAGGTTTTATACTGTAGTTGATAGATGTCAGCCCGTAGCTACCAAGATGACCACATGTTTTATACTGTAGTTGATAGATCTCAGCCCTTAGCTACCAAGATAACCACAGGTTTTATACTGTAGTGGATATATCTCAGCTTTCTAGCTACCAAGATGACCACAGGTTTTATACTGTAGTGGATGATAGATAGATCTCAGCCCATAGCTACCAAGATGACTACAGGATCTATACTGTAGTTGATAGATCTCAGCCCGTAGCTACCAAGATGACCACATGTTTTATACTGTAGTTGATAAAATCTCAGCTTTCTAGCTACCAAGATGACCACATGTTTTATACTGTAGATTGATAGATCTCAGCCCCTAGCTACCAAGATGACCACAGGTTTTATACTGTAGTGGATATATCTCAGCTTTCTAGCTACCAAGATGACCACAGGTTTTATACTGTAGTGGATGATAGATAGATCTCAGCCTCCTAGCTACCAAGATGACTACAGGATCTATACTGTAGTTGATAGATCTCAGCCACCTAGCTACCAAGATGACCACATGTTTTATACTGTAGGGGCTGATAGATAGATCTCAGCCTCCTAGCTACCAAGATGACCACAGGTTTTATACTGTGGTCATCTTAGACCTCTTAGACCATCTTAGACCTAGTCAGGAATCTCCAGCCAGAGGCCTAACCCTGGCTCCAGACCTAGTCAGGAAGCTCAAGCCAGAGCTCTAGCTCTAGGTCAAACATTATTTCCAGTTGGACAAAGCTCCTGGTTGTAATTGTTATAATTAGAACAAACAGTTTCTAGATAGCAGCTAGATGATTGCTGCGTTGTACCTCAGGAGCAAGAGAGGTGTGACGAACGCAAATGGGAAGACAAAACTGGCATGACTATTGATCACAAAAATGACTGTAGTAACATGGTGTTACATAGTAATGGTTTAGTATTTCTAGATATTGTGTAATTTTCATTGTTACCATAACACGTTCGGACTACCGTGACTATGGAGGATTAAGGTCTTCCTCATATTAGCTATGTAAAGTGTGATCACAGTTGCCCAGAACAACTGGGCCTCTCATGCACGCTTAAGTGTTGATTTGCCTCGAAGTGAGCATAAAAGGCATTTAGCTCGTCTGGTAGGCTTGCATCCCTGGGCAGCTTGCTCTTGGGTTTTTCCTTTGTAGTCAGTAATAGTTTGCATGCCTTGCCATATCCAAAAGCAGCAGAGTCAGTGCAGAAGGTTTGAATCTTAGACCTGTATTGATGCTTTGCCTTTTTGATGGTTCATCTGAGGGAGTAGCGTGATTTCTTATAAGGGTTCGGAGAGCCTTTAGCTCATTGCGAATGTTGTGTGTAATCCATGGCTTCTGGTTGGGATATGTACGCACAGTCACTGTGTGGACAACGTCGTCATGCACTTGTTGATGAAGTGACAGAAGTGGCATACTCCACAATGCCATTGGATGAATCCTAGAAAATGTTCCAGTCTGTGCTATCAAAATAGCCCTGTAGTGTGGCATCTGTGTCAACTGACCCACTTCCTTATTGAATGAGTCACTGGTACTGCCTGCTTTAGTTTTTGCTTGTAAGCAGAAATCAGGAGGATATAATATAAACCAGATATATACCAGCATATCTCAGCCCCAAATGACAATACCAACCTGGTTTCCACCTGTGGCTATGTCCCAATACTCTGATAAACCAGGTCTGCCCGTGTGACTATTCAGCAAAACTCACATTAACCAGGTCTACCATTGTGCAAACAGACAATAAACTATAGATATTAAATATTTGCCTTTGGAAACTATTCAGACCCCTTGACTTTTTCTGTCAGGCTTCGAAGAGTGATGGTTGTGGAGTCAGGCGCAAGTCACTCTGGATAAGAGCGTCTGCTAAATGACTTAAATGTAATGTAAATGTAATTACAGCGCACAAAGAGGGTGACGCCGAACACAGGCGTAAAACACTGCAAAATGTACTGGTACAGCGGAAAATCCAAAAGACACGAACACTCCTGGACCGAAAACAGCAAACAAGCTCGAACACACTTAAATAACACCAACCCAAAACCCCAAACAAGGAACAGGTGAAACCAATTAGACCCAACAAAACGAAAAGGGGAAAAGGAATCGGTAGCAGCTAGTAGACCGGCGACGACGATCGGCAAGCGTAACCCGAACGGGAAGGGGAGCCACCTTCGGTGATATTTGTGACATTTTCTATATTTTGTAACTATAAAGCCTTATTCCGAAATGGATTAAATAAGCAAAATATTCAGCAATTTACATACAATACACAATAATGACAAAGAAAAACATGTTTTTTTAGAAGTGTTAGCTAATTTATTAAAAATAAACAGAACTACCTCATTTAAATAAGTATTTAGACCCTTTGCTACAGTATGATACTCGAAATTGAGCTCAGGTGCATCCTGATTCCATTTATTTACATCCTTGAGATGTTTCCACAACGGGAATGGACTCCACCTGTGGTAAATTGTATTCATTGGACATGATTTGGAAAGGCACACACCTGTCTATATAAGGTCTCAGAGTTGAAAGTGCATGTCAGAGGAAAAACCAAGACATGAGGTCGAAGGAATTGTCCGTAGAGCTCCGGTTACCTAAACATTTCTGCAGCATTGAAGGTCCACAAGAATAGCCTCTATCATTAGTAAAAGGAAAACATTTGGAACCAAAAATACTCTTTCTAGAGCTGGCTGCCCGGCCAAACTGAGCAATTGGGGCAGAAAGTCCTAAGTTGGGGATGTGACCAAGAACCCGATGGTCACTCTGACAGAGCTCTAGAGTTCCTCTGTGGTGATGGGATAACCTTCCACAAGAACAACCATCTCTGAAGCACTCCACCAATCAGGCCTTTATGGTAGAGTGGACAGACGGAAGCCACTTTTCAGTAAAAGGTACCTGACAGCCCGCTTGAAGTTTGCCAAAAGGCACCTCAATACTTGCAGACCATGAGAAACAAGATTATCTGGTCTGATGAAACCTAGATTTCAACTCTTTGGCCTGAATGCCAAGTATCATGTCTGGTTGAAAACTAGCATCATCCGTACAGTGAAGCATGGTGGTGGCAGTGTCATGCTGTGGGGATGTGTTTCAGCATTAGGCGTTGGGAGACTAGTCAGGGTCGAGGTAAAGATGAATGGAGCAAAGTACAGTGAGATCATTGATGAAAACCTTCTCCTGAGTGCTCAGTACCTCAGACTGGGGCAAAGGTTCACCCTCCAAAAGAATAACAACCCTAAGCACAAAGCCAAGACAATGCAGGAGTGGCATCGGGGACAAGTCTCTGAATGTTCTTGAACGGTCAGCCAGAGCCCAGACTTAAACCCGATCGAACATCTCTGGAGAAACCTGAAAATAGCTGTGCTGCCATGCTCCCCATCCAACCTGACAGAGCTTGAGAGGATCGGCAGAGAAGATTGGGAGAAACTCCCCAAATACAGGTGTGCCAAGCTTGTAGCTTCATACCCAAAAAGAAATTACTCTGTAATATTTGCCAAAGGTGCTTCAACAAAGTACTGAGTAAAAGGTCTGAATACTTATGTTTATTTTTAAATCCACCTCGACCACCTCGACACCTATCAGAGGGCCACCTACCACAGGTCTTCACAGTCAGCCAGCCTCCCAGCCTACCCAGCTGTCCGTCCAGGTCAGCGATGCCCGACTGTCCCTTCCTGAAAAATGTGAAAGGCACTCCATTAAACCTACTTGGCCTCCTTCTCCAGTGCTTATTTTGACAGAGAGATCCCACCACCAAGATGCCCAAGGTAATTTCCCTGTTGACTGAACGGGCGCTGGAGGGCTACGGCTGACAGGAGGAGCTTGGGTTCCTATGAGAGGTTCATGGCGGTCTTCGACACACCTGTGCCCGTTATTAGACACACCTGGACTTCATCCCTGATTACTGATTACTCCTTTATTAAGCCCTCTGCTGTCATCAGTCCATAGATGTTATTGGTGATGTTATTGGTTGTCTCTCTCGTTCAGTATGCTTCCTATGTTTGTTCTTTTGTATCTATTTTGTATTATCTTTATTTAACTAGGCAATCCAGATAAGAACACATTCTTATTTAGAATGACAACTTAGGAACAGTGGGATAACTGCCTTGTTCAGGGGCATAACGGCAGATGTTTACCTTGTCAGATCGGGAATTTGATCTAGCAACCTTTTAGTTATTGGCCCAACGCTCTAACCACTAGGCTACATGCCACCCCAATAAACTCACCTTTCTGACTCACGGTTAAACGTATATGTTAACTGTGTAGATAATCCTTTACAAAAACCAGTGGTCCATACCTCATGTCTCTATCAAAATTCGTGAAAATAATAATTGTTGTAGAATGGAATTAGGGAATATAATATGAAATGTCGACAGCGCACTGAGCGTATCCAAATATTTTTTTTTGTGGGTTTAAAAGCCTTTTACATTTAATTCAGCTCGTGTCATGCTAATTTTGCTTATTTGTGACCTTCGGAAACTACTTTGAAGACAACGACCACAAAATGTTAAATCTTCAGAAAATGGTTGTTAGGAGAAACCTGCGAAACCACTATGTCAACAAGAGCGTGATCATTACTGCATGTATTCATTAAATTGGACTTTCTGGGATATAATGCTAATGGCACGCTAATGATATGCTAATGATATGTTAATGATATGCTAATGATATGCTAATGATGTGCTAAGGAAAGACACGGCTGAATGGTTAGGTGATATGTCATCACCAAAGCGTGTTTTCATCTACTCCGGTGATTGGACACCTTACTAATTTAGTTAAATGTATTTAGTAAAGTCACACTGTCAACAAAAAGGTTACACATAACCGACAGTCTATTGCAACGCTACTAAGATGCTATAACACTATTGTGACAGTAGTACGAACTTGGACCGAGGCGTACAGAAATCCAGAATATTTACTTAAGGTATTCATTGCTAAAACAACAAAGGAAGTACATTTACATTTACATTTAAGTCATTTAGCAGACGCTCTTATCCAGACACATGAGAAACACTGAACAAACCATGAGTCCTGAGCAACTGGCCCAGTCCACAGAGGAACCTCATACAGCCGGTGATCCCAATAAGCCCAATCGGGGTCACCTGGATCCTGGAGGAAGCCCAAAGCTGCTCTCCAGTGGCAACCACAGGTAATATACAGGTAGTATACTCCAGGAACAAACCCTGACCTGTGATGACAACTATGTACTGTAGGTAGGCTACTATTCATATTCATACATTCATACATGTTCAAAACAGTCAAAAAATACATATTTTAAACCATTGCTGGAAACAGATTGATTTTGGCTGAGTCAGTCAGAGACAGAGAAAAATACATTCAATAAATACTGAAAGGAATGTGTTACAGGTTTGCGTCTCAAATGACGCCCTATTCCATGTTTAGTGCACTACGTTTGATGAGAACCCATAGTCTCTGTTTGAAGTAATGCAATATTTTTTAGAGAATAGGGTTCCATTGGGGAAACATATCTATTCTAAAAAGGAGATTTCTATGCTGTATGTATTGTCCATATACATTGAGTCTAAACACGTTTACATTGAATACATCACATATTCTCATCGTCATGTCGAACCTCTCCTCTGTCTATAATCATTATCACTCATAACAGAGCTTATTTTCCTTCCAACTGTCCACATGATAAAAAAAATGATAGGAAACTAGTTTCCTGGGGTCGAGATAGATACTAGCTGCAATCATTGTGTTGAGAGATGAGCTGTGATGGATTTCGGGGCAGGAAACCATAAAACCCCATGTTAAAATGTATCGTTTGACACCTCAGGGATCTTGACATCTTGCTGTGCTGATTTCTAGAGGGTTCTCATTGATGTATGGACGGGAAGGGGAAGATGGAAGTTTTGGATGAACAGTGAAAAGCCCAGAGATATTCTAATCAACATAATAGTATTTTCATTCAGCCTCGCTAGCCTAACATACACACACACGGCTGACAATGACATATACACTGTCAATTCTTCATGCATGGATTCCCCATGTCCCTTCTCACCAGTCCAACAGAGGGGAGATAACAAGAGAAGTCGCAGAGTGAAGCAGCCAACCAACGAAGAGATCAGAGCTCAGATTAACTTCTAAAGTTTTAGCAGTCATAACATGTCTGATTCATTTATTCACCACTGTTGAAGCCATTTTCCCATTTTGTTTTCTTCAGAAAGGGTGTTAGAAGTTCAGAACAAGGAAGTGTAGGCTACATAAAGAAATAATGAGGCTCAAATTAAAAATCATTAAAAACTACTTTGGGATCGCTGTCCCTTCCACGGGATGGTTGAGCTAACATAGGCTAATGCGATTAGCTTGAGGTTGTAAGAAACAAGAGCATTTCTCAGGATGTAGAGATATCTGATATTGGCAGAAAGCTTCAGTTCTTGTTAAACAAAATAATTGAGGTGTATATTTACATCTCACTGGGATTGCTCTCAATGTGACTCAGTGCAGCCAATGGCAATGTCCACTTCAGTTATTATGCCTTGTGGATTTAACAGCTACAATGCAGTTCCACCTCCGACACCATCAAAATGCCAGCTATTGAATCGAGCACTAAGTTATGTTTCTGATTGTACAAACCTTACATCAAATAAAAAATTGAATCAAGTTATATTTGTCACATGCGCCGAGATAAAACAGATGTAGACCTTAGTGAAATGTTTAATTACAAGTGCTTAACCAGTAATGCAGTTTTAAGAAATATACCTAGAAAAAAGTGTGAAATAAAAGTTACAAACAATTATAGAGATCGTGCAAAATTCTGTTAATTAAGCATCATTTTAGCTGTAGACTTTGTCATTGCGCTAACATTCCCTTACACTAGTTAGCATTGGCTTGCAAAACTAATTCCAACATCCTTCAAACTAAATGCAGAGACAAATTTTTTTTAATCCTCGAGTACATCAAATCAAATCAAATCAAATCTGCTTTGATTTGATTTGATTTGAGTACATCTGACTTTGGAAAAAAGGAAATCTGCACTATCCTTCAAATGTGTTTTAAAATATGCATAATAATAACAGATCAACATTCAGTGATATAAGATTTTTAACATGTCAGAGTGACTTTTAGTCAGAGAGAAATGTCCACTAACAAGGTCCCTGGAATAATTTCTAGACTGCAAAATGTTTAAAAAACCTCAACAACAAACATTTGGAATGCATAATGTGCAGCAAAGCAAATCCTTCAGGCAATGTAATATCTATGTAATAACAAAAACAGTTACTGAATGAAAGCTAACACTGTGTTAATTATTTTTATTTGACCTTTATTTAACTTTTTATGGCAGCAGGGGCAGTATTGAGTAGCTTGGATGAAAAGGTGACCATTGTAAACGGCCAGCTCCTCAGTCTCAGTTGCTAAAATATGCATATTATTAGTATTGTATAGAAAGTTTTCAAAACTGTCAAAATATTGTCTGTGGGTATAACAGAACTGATTTATCTGACAAACACCTGAGGAAAATCAAAGCAGGAAGTGGCTTCTATTCTGAAAACTCCATGTTCCATAGCCTCCCTTTGCTCCATTTAAAGGGATATGAACCAGATTCCTTTTTCCAATCGCTTCCTCAAGGTGTCAACAGTCTTCAGACATAGTTTCAGGCTTTTATTTTTTTAAATGAGCCAGAACAATAACATTGCGTCAAGTGGTCAAAAGAGTTTTGCTCGCGCAACAGAGTTTGGATAGGTATTGCTTTTCAATCTCCTACTGTGAAAGACATTTGCGGTTCATATATTATTGATTATATATTTTAAAAACAACCTGCGGATTGATTATAAAAAACGTTTGACATGTTTCTGTGGACGTTTCAACCGATCGCTGCCTGCACCCGCATGCCCGACTAGCATCACCACACTGGATGCCTCCGACCTTGAATATGTGGACACCTATAAGTACCTAGGTGTCTGGCTAGACTGCAAACTCTCCTTCCAGACCCATATCAAACATCTCCAATCGAAAATCAAATCAAGAATCGGCTTTCTATTCCGCAGCAAAGCCTCCTTCACTCATGCTGCCAAGCTTACCCTAGTAAAACTGACTATCCTACCGATCCTCGACTTTGGCGACGTCATCTACAAAATTGCTTCCAACACTCTACTCAGCAAACTGGATGCAGTTTATCACAGTGCCATCCATTTTGTCACTAAAGCACCTTATACTACCCACCACCACCATACTACCCACTCTAGTCGGCTGGCCCTCGCTACATATTCGTCGCCAGACCCACTGGCTTCAGGTCATCTACAAGGCCATGCCAGGCAAAGCTCCGCCTTATCTCAGCTCACTGGTCACGATGGCAACACCCATCCGTAGCACGCGCTCCAGCAGGTGTATCTCATTGATCATCCCTAAAGCCAACACCTCATTCGGCCGCCTTTCGTTCCAGTACTCTGCTGCCTGTGACTGGAACAAATTGCAAAAATCGATGAAGTTGGAGACTTTTATCTCCCTCACCAACTTCAAACATCAGCTAGCTGAGCAGCTAACCAATCGTTGCAGCTGTACATAATCTATTGGTAAATAGCACACCCATTTTCACCTACCTCATCCCCACAGTTTTTATTTATTTACTTTTCTGCTCTTTTGCACACCAATATCTCTACCTGTACATGATCATCTGATCATTTATCACTCCAGTGTTAATCTGCAATATTGTAATTATTCGCCTAACTCCTCATGCCTTTTGCACACATTGTATATAGACTCCCCTTTTTTTCTCTGTGTTATTGACTTGTTAATTGTTTACTCCATGTGTAACTCTGTGTTGTCTGTTCACACTGCTATGCTTTATCTTGGCCAGGTCGCAGTTGCAAATGAGAACCTGTTCTCAACTAGCCTACCTGGTTAAATAAAGGTGAAATAAAAAATATTTAAAAAACAACCGTATCTCCTACGGCAGCCCACCTCACCTCTGATTCAGAGGGGTTGGGTTAAATGAGGAAGACACATTTCAGTTGAATGCATTCAGTGGTACAACTGACTACAGTGGTTACCCCTTTAAAAGTTGCATCATACTGCGGCACACCTTGCGGGCTGCTGCAGCATTCTGTGTTATCTAATTGTCAGCCATTTTTTCTGTTATTGCAAGTCATTACTAGTTTAACCACCAGAGGGCATCTTTGAGAAGCATTTTATAGTATTCCGTATTGACATTGCCAGAGAATGTAAAACCTTTTTTGTAATAGCATAGTATATGGGATTGAGTTAAAGAAATTTGTCTTAAATTTTTTATTAAAATGATGGTGTTTCTATTTGGGAGAAAAATTAAACACGAAACCCTCAGGGTTCCGATAGGATGGAATGGAAAATGATGCGCTGTACAACGTGATTGTCAGGAGTAGGCTACAGGATTGGAGGATTCCAAATTGTTTGCCTTCATTAGACAAATTTGTTCCGATATTTCTGCAAATCAATGATATTTATTTCCATAGTAATTCGTTACGGATCCATCTAAATTAACATCTGCATTTTGAAAGAGTATTTTATATAATTATTTTATTAACAAAATGTGTTAATTTGTTTATTAGGCAACTGTGCAGTCTACAATACATACTTTAGTAAACATGGGAAAATGCCTAATTCCTTACATAGGGAGGGCAGGAGTACAGAATGCAGAGCGCCCTGGAGTCTGGTGTTTTTTCATATTTGTGATGCCGTCACGATTATTCTACAATATAGAACATTGTAAAATACAGAAAAATCCTGGAATGAGTAGGTGTGTCCAAATTCGATTATATTATGGTGTTTCTATTCCATGAAAAATGAAAAACCCTCTGGAATTAATTTAGGATGGAACAGAAAACGACAGAAAATATGGCGCTGTACAACGTGACGCTCAAAAATTCAGATTGACAGTTTGTAAATTCAGACCATTTTTCTCTGGGAGCCGTGGACGTTCGGGCCGAGGAGTATGGTTCATTTGACTATTCTTGCCTTACAACGGCAGTCGACACCCAAGCTAACATTGGCTAGCTACTTCCACACACAATTTCTTCATTATTATTTTTTACTTTTATTTTACTAGGCAAGTCAGTTAAGAACAAATTCTTATTTTCAATGACAGCCTAGGAACAGTGGGTTAACTGCCTGTTCAGGGGCAGAACAACAGATTTGTACCTTGTCAGCTCTGGGATTTGAACTTGCAACCTTTCGGTTTACTAGTCCAATGCTCTAACCACTAGTCTACCCTGAGACCACTCTGACCATTTTGCCCTAGCTGTGCTGGTAAGGCGATTTTCTTGTTAACCAGAGCATTGGTGACTGTAAGTGTGCTGCTGGAAACAATTTAATTACACTTTTCTTCTGCCTTTTACTGACACCAACCATATTCAACGGGTGTTGAGCGCTCATAAATGAATTATTCTGGGCTTAGGTATACTCAGACGAGAGTGTTCTGAAATCCGTGTCGATAGTAGGCTGGACAAATACACTTTTTAACAACGTTCTTTTCTGATAAAAAACTAGTTCATTGTATGCACCGTGGAGCCCAGTTTCATAATGTGACATAATATATTTCCAAGCTGCTTGCCATGATCTTGAAGTAATCGTGAAAAAACAGCCCTTATTGTAGTGCATTTTTCACCCTGCCAGCTCCAATTAGTTCTATTGATCACAGTGGCACCAACTTGCCTTCCGAATGTTCTATTCCCAGCTTATTGTTCAACGTCACAATACCTGCTTCACTATTGTTGCTAATGAGACCTGCTCACGTTGTTTTAGAGTTAAAATGTAAACAACAAAGAAATTATATTGGAACTCTGCGGTCTTCCCATTGTTTGCTATGGGGGAAATAGAGGCATGTCTGTCTATTTCGGCAAATATCTCGCAATGTGTATACTTAGATTTTTTTTCATGTTGGATGCCATATTAATCATGAGACCTTCCTCTTTCTAATTATGTAAGTCTGTGAAGCTAGCTCGGTTGTCATTAAATTCTAGCCCCAAAATACTTTTTGCCCATGGATCGCTGAGTCCCCCCATTGTTTTCCTATGGAGAGGCATGTAGCTCTATTTCGCCAAATATTTCACTATGTATATTTAGATTTTTCTCAAGTCGGGCACCATTTTAATCAGGAGAATCTCCTCTTTGTAGTTATGTAAGACTGGGCAGTGAGCTCGTTTGTTTACTTTCTACACAAGTTTTTTTTGTCCAGTTTCGTCCGACGAACAGATTGTAGTGGTACAATCGTAGTGGTAAAATAAAAAGGGATCCATTTGTTTTGTGCCATTTAGGCAAAATGGAATTCTAAGCATCACTCCAGTCAAAACAGGCGAAAGTTCGATTCCATTCATTTGCTATGGGCTATCACTAGTGTTCCAGCTTAGCCAAAGTTCTTAAGCCATTTTTCAGCCTTGGGTGAATTTTGACTCGTTCGATTGTCCAGGCTATAGATAGCCAGAGCGAATTTACAAAAGCACCCAAATCTCCATTGAGAACTCACAATGACTATACCATTTAGCTAAGCTAAGAACGACTGGAATAATCAAGTCAATAAACATTGGGTAGTTAGATTGCCAGTAGTTAATATACTGGCAAGTTTGATATATAATGACTAACGTTAGGTAGCTAGCTAACATACCGGTACATACTGCTGTAATGATATGCTATGTGGTTCATAAGGACAGCGTAGCTAAAAAATTGTCAGCCAACATAAGGTGTAAGGTAACTTACTTGAAAAGTAATTACTTTATTACATTGAGTAGCAAGCGACCCCTTGGTCGTGATGGCAAATCTGGTCTGTGATAGGAGGGGGGTTTTAGTAGCTCGGCTATTAGAACGATTCTTTAGTAAAGATTGAAAAGTATATTTTTCAGCTATTAGCCCCCCTCCCCAACTTGCAACAAATTGTTGTTGTTCCCATTTCGTTCCCATCTCGTTCCTTTCCCTCTTCCATGCTCTCTCTCTATCCATATGTCTCTTGTCTGCAGGTATGTTATGATGTGAGAGAGGAAGCCAGTCCTGTCATAACCACCTCACCTGCGCTTAAGATAACCTTCGGGCCAACTGGGGGCCCAAGGCTGGTTAGGAGACACTGCAATTGTGACAAACTGAGAGAATATTAGGGTAGCACTGTAATTCATTAATCATATGCTGTCTGCCTCTGTTCTTACCTCTTTCCCTTTCTGTCCTCTACACCCCTCTCCCCACCTCGTCTTTCTTCCTCATTTTATAATGGACACCATACGTGCATTGAAGTACAGATTGAACTTGTATTTATAATATAATATTACAATTATCATAATTATAATGCATTTATGTATTTATAACACCTGAATAATGAACTTCTTTCAATAAAGCGTTTCACATTCTCCACTGGTTGAAATTAAGAATCTCATTGAAATACTATCCTGTGTCCTCAGATTAATGCAGATGGTGTTTTTTTTCTGTATATATGAATTACAAATCAATCATGTTTCTAGTCTATTGCATAGTTACAATGTAGTTACATTGTTACAATGTGTAATCATTGATGTCCCAGGAGCAGAAGAAGGAGTGGTAAACACTGTTGAAGTGTATAATTGTAATACATACATGCAGACACAGCATCATTCAAATAATGAAGTTTGATATGACTGAAAAATAATGTCTCAGAGATTCTTACTTGAAACGCACCTTTATTTGCCAAGGAAGAGTACATGATCAGTGAATATATTCAATGTACAGGCAACAATGTGGGAATCTCATGCGTGGTAAAAACTACAGTGTAACGTTCTGGGTGTAGTGGGTGAGAAGTCAGGCGCAGGAAGCAGAGAGTTCAGGGTAGTGCTACGTTTAATGCACAAAACTGCCAACATAAGCCAACCCCACAAAAACACAGGGCGCACAACAAAACAAATGCCCCAAACACGGGGACTTTTCCAGCAGGAAATGGGAAACAGCTAACCCACAGACGTGCACACAAGTTACACAAAACAACCCCCACACAGAGCAGGCGTGCCTACTGGTAAATAACATAGCCCGACTAATCAGCCTAAACAAAAACAGGTGAAACCAATAAACAGAAATGGGAGAAAGGATCAGTGGCAGCTAGTAGGCCGGTGACGACGACCGCCGAGCCCCATCCGAACAGGAAGGGGAGCCACCCGAACAGGAAGGGGAGGAGTCGTGACAGACTGTACATGTAAATAGGACTTGCATCCGTTGCACAATAAATTTATTATATTCTACTCTATTCATAGGCTTCATTAATGCCATTCAGACTTGAAGTTGATACGACAACTATGATAGCTGAGGTTCATTGATTGGTATGAATATTAGTTCAGAACCTAACGTTTTAGGGTCCATACACAGATCGGCAACATACTGTAGCTAGCTACACACCCATAGGCATAGAGTTATTTTTATCCTCCACTAGACAAGAAGCAAGTAAATCGTTAGCTAGCTATGTTACTTCAGCTGCGTTACGTTCAATTTGCAGTAAATGGTTTAGCTAGCTATGTTACTTCAGCTGCGTTACATTCAATTTGCAGTAAATGGTTTAGCTAGCTATGTTACTTCAGCTGTGTTACATTCAATTTGCAGTAAATGTTGTAGCTAGCTAGATTCTTTACATCCACTGTTTCAGAAGACGACAGCCTGGTTTGAATGGTTTTCTCAGGAGTCCCTAAAACATGAAACAACACAAATTACAAATTAATTATCCTTTCATAACACTAGCTAGCTGGATAATTTTAGCCAATCAGATAACTTGCTAAATAACGTTTTTTGTCAAGTAACTTTACGACAAAAAAAATATGCAGAAATGTTTGTCTCTACATTAACTAACATATTCATCTCAATAATAATAATAATAATTGTTAAATTACGAGCCCAGTTGGTTTAGCCACAGAAAAAGTCAGCAACCTTCCCGCTAGCCATGATTGGCTGAGATAATGAGTGGGCTGGACATGCAGAGAGAAGAGTTCGGATTGGTCTGACATGTAGAATACGTCTGTCTATTTGAGCTGGTCAGTATGTGTAGGTAATCCTTTCACGACTATAAAAAAATATATCACGTAGCAGAATTGCATAAGTGTTTTGAAATCAGTGGAATTAGAGAACGATAGCTAAGGAAATGGAGAAACACCTGTCTCCGGATTACATCTTCAATCAAACTAAGGGCAACCATGGCAACCGTGGCAGGGAGAAGATAATGTATACAGGTAAGATAATCTAGCTAGCTACATTTTCAGAAATCAAACGTTTATATTTTTGACAGAAAGTATTTTTGATAAACCAAATAGAAACTGATAACTGTGAACAACTTCATAATTCAATTTCAATGAACTGAATGATGAGGATGAAGAAAGTGTCAGGACCCGGTTACGAACCCGGGTCTCCAAAGTGAGAAACAGTCACTTAACCAACTGAGCCACGAATAGTTGGCAGAACCCAGAAGATGAGGCAGACACAGCAGTACTTAAGATGGTGTATTTAATGAAGTAAAAAGTGAAGTTCTTCAGGAAAACATGTAGCTCCACAACCTCAAAAGGAATTCCATAAGAACAAAGGTAATCCTCCAAGACAAAAAGGTAAATCCACAAGGTGGAAGGTATAGCACAAAAAGCCTCAAAAGATACTCAAAAAACAAACAAACAAGAACAAAAAAACAGAATTCCTCAAGAGAGTCCACCGGGATCAACAAGAGTACACAGAGTACTAGGGCTGGGTGCAAACATACAAACACAGAGCACAGAACTGAGGAAAACAAAGGGTTTAAATACAATCAGGGGAAACGAGGCACAGGTGCAAATAATAATGGGGATCAAGGGAAAACAAAAGGTCAAAAGGCACAAAGGGGGCATCTAGTGACCAAAAACCGGAACAACCCTGGCCAAATCCTGACAGAAAATGATTGAAATTAGAACAATAGTGTTAGAATTGCTATTCCTCTGTCCTGCACGCGTATCAACCTGGAAAAATACACATATTATTTTGTTACTACTCGTCACTATTACTATTAGTAAAACTGTTGTTATACTAAGGTTTTAATACCAAGAGAAATGTAGACTACAATTAGGGTGTGGAAATGATTATTTTGCTCTTACTGTACTGCTGTAGCCTACTCCCGACCGGTCATGTTTTATCACACTGTTCTAAGACAATACCTGCAACCTGGAGACACATGAGGAGACGGTATGCTTTTAGTTTCTCTCCCACTAAAAAACTGAAATAAAATCATTCTAAATAACAAACTGACTTTATTTACAAAATGGTAACAATGCTTCACCCCATTTTCAAGAATGGCCTTTTTCTCGCTCACTTTAGGTTATTTGAAAACAAAATTATCTCCAAAATAACGTTATTTTTTTAAAACAAGCCATAGAAAGTTGGTTGCAATTTCAGTTTAATCCACCAGAAAAGACAGAACAAATAATACAACAAATATTATTAAACTCAAATGTTCTAATTGATTAAAACAAACTTTATCATTTGGAACCTTTAACAAGTGGAAGGGGGAAATTATTACTGTTATTATTATTATTGTTGTTAACCTTGTTATTCACAAGCGTAGCAGGCTGTGAATTCTGCAAACAATGTTGTCAAGGATGGGCTATTAGCAGACCAAAATAGATTGGTCATATTGATCATGGCTCGCGAGTGGTGCAGTGGTCTAAGGCACTGCATATCAGTGCAAGAGGCATCACTACCGTCCTAGTTTGAATCCAGGCAGTATCACATCCGACCGTGAGTAGAGTCCCATAGGGCGATGCATAACTATTATTAATTTATTTCAATTTCTATAAAAGCCTCTTAGGTATTCTCTCAGATCCTAATGTAAAATGCACCTTAGATATTAATTTAGAAATTCTCCAATCATCTAAATGTAATTATTAGTGCAGAGTCTCGACATTGAAAAAAAATCCTTTAGATACACTGTAGGCCTACCCTAGGTGACATGAGTCTCACTGACGTTGAGTAATGTGCTGTTAAAAGTGGTGTAGGTCTTATTTATTTAAAGAGCATATTTAAGTTAGAAGCAATAGGATTTGAAGCATCAGCCTACCCGCTGTGGTCAACTATTTCAGCCCCATTTAGCCCTGCCCTGAGACAAGCATGGGGACTGGTCTTGATAAATCATTTTCACTGAATCTTAGTTTGAGTATTGGTTAGACTACAATTAGTGTGTAGAAATGTTATGCTCATAGTACTGTTGTCTAATCCCGACCATCACGTTGTGCAGCGTCATATTTTCCATCCTAATGGAAACCCTGAGGGTTTTGTTTCTCATTTTTATTGGAATAGAAACAGCATTAACCTGTTAGTCCTATAGGGGCAGTATTTCATTTTTGGATAAAAACACGTGCCCGTTTTAAGCGCAATATTTTGTCACAAAAGATGCTCGACTATGCTTGGAATTGATAGTTTTGGAAAGAAGACACTCTGACGTTTCCAGAACTGCAAAGATTTTCACTGTGAGTGCCATAGAACAAAATCTACAGGCAAAACCAAGATGTTTGAGTGACCAGGAAATCAACAGGATTTCTGGAGGCACGTTTTCCATGATCTCCTTATATGGCTGTGAATGCGACAGGAATGAACGGACACTTCCTATCGTTTCCCCCAGGTGTCTGCAGCATTGTGACGTATTTGTAGGCATATCATTGGAAGATTGACCATAAGAGCCTACAATTACCAAGTGTCCCGCACGGTGTCTGCATGGAAATTGGTGCGCAAAAGTCAGGTACCAGTATTTTTCCATCCGAATCAGAGAAGAATGCACGCTTCCAGGAAGGCATTTCAATGAAGAGATATATGACAAAACACCTTGAGGATTGATTCAAACAACGTTTTCCATGTTTCAGTCGATATTATGGAGTTAATTCGGAAAAAAGTTTGACGTTTAGGTGACTGAATTTTCGGTTAGTTTCGGTAGCCAAATGCATAGTAACAAAACGGAACGTTGTGTCCTACACAAGCATCTTTCAGGAAAAACTGGACATCTGCTATGTAACTGAGAGTCTCCTCATTGAAACATCTGAAGTTCTTCAAAGGTAAATTATTTTATTTGATCCCTTTGCTGGTTTTTGTGAATGTTGCGTGCTAAATGCTAACGCTAAATGCTAAGCTAGCTATCACCACTCTTACACAAATTATTGATTTTCTCTGGTTCTAAAGCATATTTTGAAAATCTGAGACGACAGGATTGTTAAGAAAAGGATAAGCTTGAGGACAGGCATATTTATTTCATTTAATTTGCAATTTTCAGAAATCGCTAATTTTGCGTTATGGTAATGAGCTTGAGGCTGTAGTCATGATCCCGGATCCGGGATGGGGCGGACTAAGAGGTTAATTAATCAACATATTAATCAAGCTACATTTTTTAAAATCTAACCCATATATTATGTTCTTACAAAAAAATAATATTCTCTAGTACAGCAAATATTGAAGGCTCTCAAATGCTTCTCAAAGATGCCCTCTGGTGGTCAAACTAGCACTAACTAGCATTAATGGTAACAATGGCTGACAATTAAATAACATGCCATAGAATTCTACGGCAGCCCGCAAGGCACATCTTTTAAAAGGCAGAATCACTGTAGATAGCTAGCTACATGTCCTAAAAAATACTCTACTATGCATGTAACCATTTCAGTAGATTGTCACTGTGACAACTGTTGATAGATCTAGCTTCTACATTCGCTCAAAATAACTGACGAACGCTCACCACCCTTTGAATATGGTCGGTGTCAGTAAACGTTGGCAAAAAGTGTAAATTGTTGTCAGCAGCACAGTGGCAGTCACCAACACGCTGGATAACATAAAAAACAGCCTAACCAGCTCTGCTTGGGTGAGTTAAATGGTCAGTGAGCTATTCTCTCATTTGTGTCTGGATGTAGCTAGCAAGCTAGCCAACGTTAGCCAGTTAGCTTGGATGCTTGACTGCTGTTGTTACGACAGAACGCGAGGATCAACCCCTTCTTAATTATTGATGGGTGGGCTAAAGATTAAGAGGGTGTGAATGATGCTGAATGGATGTAGATAAAGAGGAACTCTCCAGTAAGTGTACCAAAACATTCAAAAGCCATTGAGGTTACAAGTTTATCAACTTTTAAAGCAGAATTACTTTCCCCTTGTTCCTCAACTGTAGTGTATGATACACCATTTTCTAGGTCTAAATCTGTGCTTTTATTCAATGTATAAAAAAACAATTTTTTCAAATTTTGCCAGTCAGTCAGGTTTTTCTATCATGCACAAATCATTTTAGGATTCCCTCCAGACATCATACATGGGAAGGATTTACTCATTAGATATCCTGAGATATGATTTACCTTTATTTAACTAGGTATGTCAGTTAAGAACAAATTCTTATTTTCAATGACGGTCTAGGAACAGTGGGTTAAATGCCTGTTCAGGGGCAGAACGGCAGATTTGTACCTTGTCAGCTCAGGGATTTGAACTTGCAAACTTCAGGTTACGAGCCCAAAGCTCTAACCACAAGGCTACCATGCCGCCACAATCATGTCATTAGAGAGAGAGAAGAGACAGGGAAATCAGGGAGGGAGAAGAGACAGGGAAATCAGGGAGGGAGAAGAGAGATGGAGATTGGGGAGGGAGAAGAGAGAGGGAGATCAGGGAGGGAGAAGAGAGAGGGAGATCGGGGAGGAAGAAGAGACAGGGAAATCAGTGAGGGAGAAGAGATATTTCATCATTAGATATCCTGAGATAGGCCTATGTGGATATCTTATTTTCTCTATACGATGACAAATACTGATAGAGGGCCTACAGAGTATATTTGTATATTTTTCTAATCACATACAATGCATACGCTCTTGACTGAGGTGCATTTCAGGATCTTGATATGCTTTTTGATATGCTAAATTATGACAATTTCTGATTATTATTTTGAGTTTTGAGGACATGTTTCATAATTTGACAAATATTAAATACATATGATACATATTCAGACAATAGTTAAACATTTTTCTATTCCATCTCCATTAAATCAGGCACAAACGGCAAGCTAAAATCACTGTAACTGGTAGCCTAGCAACAAGAGTCACCTCTTTTCTGCTGTGGAGTTCCAACTGTATTTAAAAAAAATTGGGGCGCTACAAATGAGTTTGTAAATTATGTGTGTTTCGAACTGACAACTGGAGAAACAAAGAAGTGAGATGCTATTCAGAAAATACCGAAAATAAGTTATTAACGCTAAAGTGAGTAGCTCATTTGAGATGTTTTATTTATCTTAGTAACTAAAATTAAGAACATTATTATAATTAGGCCAGCAGCCAGTAGGGCTAGCTTGATAGGGGTGATGAAAGCTAACTGGTAGCCTAGCTAGCTAAAAAATAACAACATTTCCTTCCCATAAGTTTTTTTTACCCCCATCAAGCCTCAAGATGACAGCTACCATTTAAAAACGTTTCAGTGTATTTTGTATTACTGGTTGATTTTAAGATAACTTACTAACTAACTTAGCTAGCAACAAGGCTAGCTAGCTTGTTCCAGTTCATTTTCTCATCATTTAAAAAAAATGTTTTACCTTTATTTAACTGGGCAGGTAAGTTAAGAAACATGTCTTATTTTCAATGACAGCCTAGGAACAGTGGGTTAACTGCCTTGTTGAGGGCAGAGTTTTACCTTGTCAGCAGGTTTTTACCTTGTCAGCAGGTTTTTACCTTGTCAGCTCGGTTTGCAACCTTTCGATTACTAGTCCAACACTCTAATCACAAGGCTACCTGCCACCCCAATGAAGCAGGTAGAGTAGAAAACTTGTGGTATGGTTATGAAAAATGACATTCATTTCTTGCAATATCAACACAGTTTTGATGAATGTTTTATGTTGTTTTATATAACAGTTTGGAGTGAATCACAGACCAACACTTCTTTGGACTGCCACTGGTGCATCTGAATCCAGGACAAATGAGGAGCAACTTGCAAAGATTGGCATCTTTATAGAAAACTCGCTGTGGTTGGATCTCTGGATTTGCTATAATACATATGTAAACACAAATAGCAGAGACGTGCTTTGGAAATAGCAATTTGGATTAAATATGACGATGTTTTGCTTTTCCGTGCCTTGTAGCCTAGAGTAGGCTGAACATGGTGTAAATGTATGCTTAGATATGTCACCTTGTGAAGAAGCACAACGATTTTCGGGCACCTGAACAGGTAAAATCATTTGGGCGCTGGACGTTGATACAGGACTAAGGGTCAAATACAGGACTAAGATCAACACTGGCTCTGACGCTCGTTGGATGTAGCAGGGCTTGCAAACCATTACAGACTACAATAGGAAGCGCAGCCGAGAGCTTCCCATTGAGGCGAGCCTACCAGATGAGCTAAACTACTTTTATGCTGGCCTCGAGGCAAATAACACTGAAACATGCACGAGAGCACCAGCTTCTCCCGGAGGACTGTGTGATCACACTCTCCGCAGCTGATGTGAATTAGACCTTTAAACATGTAAACATTCAGAAGGCCGCGGGGCCAGATGAATTACCAGGACATGTACTGTGAGCACTGACCAACTGGCAAGTGTCTACACTGACATTTTCAACCTCTGCCAGAGTCTGTAATACCAACATGTTTTTTAAGCAGACCACCATAGTGCCTGTGCCAAAGATCACTAAGGTGACCTGCGTAAATGACTTCCGACCCATAGCACTCACGTCTGTAGCCATGAAGTGCTTTGAAAGGCTGGTCATGGCTCACATCAAGACTATTATTCCAGAAACCCTAGACCCACTTCAATTTGCATACCTCCCCAGCAGATCCACAAATGATGCAATCTCTATTGCACTCCACACTGCCCTTTCCCACCTGGACAAAAGGAACACCTGTGTGAGAATGCTATTCATTGACTACATCTCAGCGTTCAACACCATAGTGCCCTCAAAACTCATCACTAAGCTAAGGACCCTGGGACTAAACGCCTCCCTCTGCAACTGGAACGACTCCAACACCATCATTAAGTTTGCCGATGACACAACAGTGGTAGGCCTGATCACCGACAGCAACTAGACAGCCAATAGGGAGGAGGACAGAGATCTGGCCGTGTGGTGCCAGGACAACAACCTCTACCTCAACATGATCAAGATAAAGGAGATGATTGTGGACTACAGGAAAAAATAGGACCGAGCACGCCCCCATTCTCATCGACGGGGCTGCAGTGGAGGAGGTTGTGCTGACATTGCTTCCTGAGGCAGTTTGGAACTCGGTAGTGTTGCAACCAAGGACAGATGATTTGTACGCGTTACGCGCTCTGGCAATTGCCGGCCCCGTTCTGTGAGTTGTGTGGCATACCACTTTGCGGCTGAGCCGTTGTTGATCATAGACGTTTCAACTTCACAATACAGCAGCTCTAGAAGGGCAGAACATTTGACAAACGGACTTGTTGGAAAGGTGGCATCCTATGAAGGTGCCATGTTGAATGTCACTGAGCTCTTCAGTAATGGCAATCTACCGCCAAAGTTTGGCTATGGAGATTGCATGGTTGTGTGATGAATTTAATACACCTGTCAGCAATGACTGTGGCTGAAATAGCAAAATCCACTAATTTGAAGGGGTATCCACATACATTTGTAAATATAGTATATCTATTGAAATTATGAATTTTGTCAGAAATACTGATACATAAATGATCAGGTAATGACTACTGATACATTTCTGAAAGTATGTGGATTTGTTCATGTGTTAAAGTTTAGATATGTCAGCGTGTTGACACATAACCTTTCCTTAGTTTAAAAAATCTGCAAATATGTACGGGATTTAAGGGATCTCACCCCAGATATCTCCCAGGACTCACATCTCTGGACTCAGTAGCAGGGAGATTTCTGACATCCGGATTGGATTCATGTAGAAACTGACCCAATCCAGAGGATATCCTAAATCCATATATGAAATGAAGGACATGGATGTTTACTCCTTTGAGCTGTTAAAATGTCAGATGTACATAGATAAAGATATCCCATGATATTGACGCTTTTCACCCAGTGCTTTCTCTCTCTTTCCGTCTCTCCCTTTTTCTCGCTCTCTCTCCCTTTTTTTGTCTCTCCCTCTTTCTCTCTCTTTCTGTCTCTCTCTTTGTGTCTCGCTCCCTATCCCTCGCCATCTCTGTCTCTCTCTGTCTCTCTTCCCCTCACCACTCTTTCTCGCTCTCTCACTCTGCCTCTCTCTTTCCCTCTGCCTCTCTCCATCTTGCTCTCCCCCTCTCTCTCTCCCTTCTCTTTCTCCCTCTCGCTCTCTTCCTTTTTTTTGCCTCACTCTCTAACTCTCTTTCTCCCTCTTCTTCCATCTCTTTTTATCTCTCTCTCTCTCCCCCTCTCCTTCATGTGCTGCAGTAGCTAATTGGTGTCTACAGCAAAGGTGTCTGCTCAGTATCCAGCCATCCAAGTGGCCAGCTGCCTAGTTAAATGGGCTGTGCTCACATAATGACACCAATAAATTGCTGATCTAGGAACTGAAGCCGCAAAAACAAACCTAACACAAAAAACACACAAATGGAGTAAAAAGTCTGCTGTAACTTAACTAAAATGCGTATTTGATTTTTTTTTTTTGTGGTACCTTTACGTAACAAGGTATTCCCATCTCCCAAGGGAGACCTGACTGAGATGTTTTCTCTATTCTACATTCTCAGCAGAATCGTTTGGAGTTGTATGTCGTTTATCAATTGATTGAATATTTTCTGGTGGCAGGTGATCCACTAATAGCCTGAATCATTTAAAAAGGCTTCAAGACACCAAACTCAATACCCTATCTGTGTGCCAGGGGATACTTATTAGTATTGCACGGTATCATTTGCCTAAATCAAAAGTCAGTAGTTTGGTTCTCTTTAGTTCCGGTTATTTCTTCCAATTCACTATAAGCCTATAGGGCCTACTTCCTTTAGCCAATCAGAGGTTGCTAGGCGACTGCTTGAGAATAACTATTTTCCCTGGCTGAAGGCGAGTCGGTTTATTAAATTAATCCCATTAAAATCCCAACATCACCTCCCTGGGCCCCAACACATCACACAATATTAAAGCCGCAGTCATGTGTTTGTCTGTGTCACAGCCAAACGGCAGCCCAGCCCATTCACAAGTCTGGCACAGACATGTACCTTCCAATTTCCAGCACAGTCAGTCAGCTTAGCCAAGGCTACCAATGATCTGCCTGACAATCAACAACCTGTCTGAAACAATGACCTGCCTGAACCAATTACCTGTCTGAATCAATGACCTGCCTGACAGGAGCCTGGCTGAGTGAGTGGGTTCAGTGTCATCAATGTAGAGAAGAATAATACATGATGGTTCCCGATAGACATCCTGTTTCTAAAAATTTGCAGTATTTTAAATTTTTGTGGAATTCTTACTTATTTCCTCCGAACATTTATGGAATTATATCTTATAATCGACAAGAACTTCTAGACATTAGATCAGAGATCAATCACCACAAATTCGCAGATCCCAGACCTGGAGCCTTTGTTCGGACTGTATGAAGAAGCTCCTCACAGATGCTCTACCAAAAAAGACGCTGCCGAAGGAGAGGAAGTAGAGCTGGTGTTTTGGTCAGACTCTGTAGGATGGCAAACCAACCACCACTTCTGAGTATAATACTTGCTAATGTACAGTCTCTGGACAATAAAGTAGACATGCTCAGGGTGAGGATCTCCTTCCAGAGGATGGCAACAGGCTTCTCCGTACATCGCACAAACATGAAGAACGAACTCTATGGGAAAACCAAAGGTGGAGGGGTATGTTTCATGATTAACAACTCATGTTGTGACAACAACAACATACACAACTGAATACCTTTTGTTGCTGTTCACAAGGACTGAGGGCTCTCGATTTCCGTAGCCAATGTGAGTGGGACCTTCAAGCATCTTGATGCTCTTCTACTGGTGTTGGACATTCTTAACTAAAAGTGTTAGTTAACTTCTTAAGGTATAGGGGGCAGCATTTTCACTTTTGGATAAATAGCGTGCCCAATTTCAACTTCCTGCTACTATATATGAATATAAGATAAGATATGCATATTATTAGTAGATTTGGATAGAAAACACTCTGAAGTTTCTAAAACTGTTTGAATCATGTCTGTGAGTATAATATAACTTTTGTAGCAGGCAAAACCCCGAGGACTAACCGTTCAGATTTTTTTTTTAGGTCTCTGTCTGTTCAATGAGTTCTCATTGGGAGACAGTTTTCTTAGGAACCTGTTTTCAGTTCCTACCGCTTCCACTGGATGTCACCAGTCTTTGGAATTTGGTTGAGGTTATTAATTTGTGCAATGAAGAAGTACGGCCATCTAGGAACTACATTTGTGCAAGTTGTGCAAGACTTGAAAAGTAGCTTGGTTTGTTGTCTTCCTGTATTGAACACAGATAGAGCCGTCTTCAATTTGATTGATAATTAACGTTTAAAAACACCTAAAGTTGTACTACAAAAGTAGTTTGAAATGTTTTACAGGCAACTTTTGAAATAGTTTGTAGTGACGTTGTGCAATTTGGAAGCTGTTTTTTTTCTGGATCAAACGCGCCAAATAAATGGACATTTTGGATATATATGGACGGAATTAATTGAACAAAAGGACCAATTGTGATGTTTATGGGCCATATTGGAGTGCCAACAAAATAAGCTCGTCAAAGGTAAGGCATGTTTTATATTTTATTTATACGTTTTAGGTAGTGCCTGCAGGGTTGAAATATGCTACCCTCTTTGTTTACTGTTGTGCTATCATCAGATAATAGCTTCTTATGCTTTCGCTGAAAAGCCTTTTAAAAATCTGACATGTTGGCTGGATTCACAACGAGTGTAGCTTTAATTTAGTATCTTACATGTGTGATTTAATGAAAGTTTGATTTTTATATAATTTATTTGAATTTGCTGTGCTGCATTTTCCCTTTGGGCATGGTGGGCCGCAAGTTAAAACTTCTTTGGTATAGGGGGCGGAATTCTGACGTCCGGATGAAAAGCGTGCCCAAAGTAAACTGCCTGCTACTCAGGGCCAGAAGCTAGGATATGCATATAATATATGTATAGAAAACACTCTACAGTTTCTAAAACTGTTAAGATAATGTCTGTGAGTGTAACAGAACTGAAATGGCAGGCGAAACCCCCGAGGACAAACCCATCCCCCAAAAAATGTCTTTCATCCTACCACTGATTTCAATGGCTGGCACTTATATAATAGGTCAACATTGTGCCCGATTGTTGTTCCTAGGGCTTCCACTTGATGTCAACAGTCTTTAGAATGAGTTTCAGGCTGGTTTTGGAAACATTAGGGAGAAGAAGTCATTTTTCTAAGGACTCCCATTTTGGCGTCGTGTTACCATGGCCGAGAGAGCGGGTTATTTAAAAACTTTTTTTTTTATCTCCGGTAAAGACAATATTAGGGTACCTAAGGATTGATTTTAAACATTGATTGATTTGTTTGGATAAGTTTGTTGGTAACGTTTGGGATTCATTTTGTATGCATTTTGACCGATGGAAACTGAGTGGATTATTGACTGAAGAGTTTTAATGGATATAAAAAAGGATTCAGGCACTGACAGAGATGGCCGCCTCGCTTCGCGTTCCTAGGAAACAAAAATATTTAGTTTTTTTATGTGTTATTTTTTACATTGGTACACCAGGTAATCTTAGGTTTTATTACATACAGTCGGGAGGAACTACTGGATATAAGAGCAAAGTCAACTCACCATCATTACGGCCAGGAATACGACTTTCCCGAAGCGGATCCTACTGTATGTTTTGCCCACCACCCAGGACAATGGATTGGATCCCAGCCAGTGAACCAAAACAACGACGCCGTAAAAGGGGCCGACGAAGCGGTCTTCTGGTCAGGCTCCGGAGGTGGGCTCATCGTGCACCGCCAATGTCCAGTCTCTTGACAACAAGGTTGATGAAATCCGAGCAAGGGTAGCATTATTAGCAAGTGCATCAGCGGTGTCATTCCCACAGAAAACACTCTAAAATTTCCAAAACTGTCAACATATTGTCTGTGAGTATAACAGAACTGATATTGCAGGCGAAAACCTGAGGAAAATCCAACCAGGAAGTGCCTCCTATTTTGAAAACTACCTGTTCCATTGCATGCCTTTCCTTAATTTAAAGGGATATCAACCAGATGGCTTCCACATGGTGTGAACAGGCTTTAGACATAGTTTCAGCCTTTTATTCTGAAAAATGAGCAAGAACAATCACATCGCCTCAGTGGATGGCTTGGTGTCACCAGAGTTTTGCATGAGCAACAGCTTGGAGCAGACATTTTCACTCTGTCTCCTATTGAAAAAGCTACAGTCCAGTTGAAATATTATCGATTATCTATTGTAAAAACAACATGAGGATTGATTCTAAAAAACATTTGACATGTTTCTACGAAATTTACGGATACTATTTGGAATTTTCATCTGCCCTCTCATGACCGCTCGAGCCTGTGGATTTCTGAACAAAACGCACCAACCAAATGGAGGTTTTTGGATATAAAAGTCATCTTTATCGACGAAAAGGAACATTTATTGTGTAACTGGGAGTCTCATGAGTGCAAATATCCCGAGATCATCAAAGGTAAGCAATTCATTTTTTTGCTTTTCTGACTTTTGTGACTAATCTACTTTGCTGCTAGCTGTTTGTAATGTTTTGTCTGCTGAAAGAGATGTCCTTACATAAATTCTTGGTTTTCTTTCAATGAAAAGCTTTTTTGAAATCTGACACGCCAGGTGGATTAACAACAAGCTAAACTGTGTTTTGCTATATTGCACTTGTGATTTCATGAAAATTAAATATTTTTATTAATTTTAATTTTGCACTCTGCAATTCAGCGGAAGTTGACGAAAATAATCCTGGATGGGTGCGCCAATAAGTTAACCCTTGCAAGGCTGCAGGTCCAGACAACATCCCCAGCCGCGTCCTCAGAGCATGCGCAGACCAGCTGGCTGGTGTGTTTACGGACATATTCAATCAGACGTTATCCCAGTCTGCTGTTCCCACATGCTTCAAGAGGGCCACCATTGTTCCTGTTCCCAAGAAGCTAAGGTAACTGAGCAAAACAACTACCGCCCTGTAGCACTCACTTCCGTCATCATGAAGTGCTTTGAGAGACTAGTCAAGGACCATATCACCTCCACCCTACCTGACACCCTGGACCCTTCTGTAGCTCAGTTGGTAGAGCATGGTGCTTGTAACAACAGGGTAGTGGGTTCGATCCCCGGGACCACCCATACGTAGAATGTATGCACACATGACTGTAAGTCGCTTTGGATAAAAGCGTCTGCTAAAATGGCATATATTATTATATAAAATGGCATATATAATTTGCTTACTGCCCCAACAAATAGTGGAATACCTATGTGAGAATGCTGTTCATCGACTACAGCTCAGCATTTAATACCATAGTACCCTCCAAACCCGTCATCAAGCTCGAGACCCTGAGGCAAGACCCTGTGCAACTTTGTACTGGACTTCCTGACGGGTTGCCCCCAGGTGATGAGGGTAGGTAACAACATCTCCACCCCTCTGATCCTCATAACTGGGACCCCACAAGGGTGCGTTCTGTGCCCTCTCATGTACTCCCTGTTCACCCATGACTGCTTGGCCATGCACGACTCCAACTCAATCTTCAAGTTTGCAGACGACACTAGAGTGGTAGGCTTGATTACTAAAAGACGAGACGGCCTACAGGGAGGAGGTGAGGGCCCTCGGACTGTGGTGTCAGGAAAAAAAACTCACACTCAATGTCAACAAAACAAAGGAGATGATCATGGACTTCAGGAAACAGCAGAGGGAGCACCCCCCTATCCACATCAATGGGACAGTAGTGGAGAGGGTAGTAAGTTTAAGTTCCTCGGCGTACACATCACGGACAAACTGAATTGGTCCACCCACACAGACAGCGTCATGAAGGAGGCTGAAAAATGTGGCTTGTCACCAAGAGCCACTCACAAACCTTTATAGATGCACAATCGAGAGCATCCTGTCGGGTTGTATCACCTCCTGGTACGGCAACTGCTCCGCCCACAACGTAAGGCTCCCCAGAGGGTAGTGAGGTCTGCACAATGCATCACCGGGGGCAAACGTCCTGCCCTCTAGGACACCTACATCACCCGATGTCACAGGATGGCCATAAAGATCATCAAGGACAACAACCACCTGAGCCACTGCCTGTTCACCCCGCTATCATCCAGAAGGCGTGGTTAGTACAGGTGCATCAAAGCAGGGACCGAGAGACTGAAAAACAGCTTCTATCTCAAGGCCATCAGACTGTTAATCAGCCACCACTAACGTTGAGTTGCTGCTGGTAACATACTGACTCAACTCCAGCAACTTTAATATTGGAAAAAAATGATGTAAAAAATGTATCACTACTTTAGTGATCGCCACTTTAAACAATGCCAATTTATATAATGTTTACATACCCTACATTACTCACCCCATATGTATATACTGTACTCTATACCATCTACTGCATCTTGTCATCTTTATGTAATACATGTATTACTAGCCACTTTAAACAATGCCACTTGTATATGTTTACATACCCTACATTACTAATCTTATATGTATATACTGTACTCGATACCATCTACTGCATCTTGCCTATGCCGTTCTGTACCATCACTCATTCATATATCTTTACGTACCTAGTTGTTGTGAATTGTTAGGTTAGATTACTCATTGGTTAATACTGCACTGTCGGAACTAGAAGCACAAGCATTTCACTACACTCGCATTAACATCTGCTAACCATGTTTTTTGTGACATATAAAATTTGATTTGATTTTATTCAAATTTTATCGAACAAAACAACCATTTGTAATGTAACGGAGACCTTTTAGAGTGCCAACAGAAGAAGATCATCAAAGGCATGACATATCGTTATTTCTGACTTTTATGTTGCCACCTGCCTGGTTGAATATGATTGTTCTGCATTTGTATGGTGGGGTGCTGTCCTCAGATAATAGCATGGTTTGCTTTCGCCGTAAAGCCTTTTTGAAATCTGACACCGCAGCTGGATTAACAAGAAGCTAAGCTTCATTTTGACATATTGCATGTGTATTTTCAAGAATGTTAAATATTTACAATTCTGTAGTTTTAATTTGGCACCCTGCACTTTCACTGGATGTTGGTTAAGTGGGATAACCATAGAGAGGTTTAAGGGGCAAAAAATGACCCGCCACACAGACACAATGAGAAATTGAGATTATGTGTATAACTGATTGAACTCTGCCAGCAGCTACTGAAGAGGAAGATCACCATGGTTGACACAGTTAGAAAGAACAAGCCTGAGCTCCCCCCTGCACTCTTTGCAACAAGGGGGAGAGAGGCCTTCTCATCAAAGTTTGCCTTCACCCCCACCACCAGTCTAGTTTGTTACCTCCCAAAGAGAAACAAGAATGTGGTCCTCCTGAGCACACAGCACAAAACGGCTGAGATCAGTGATTGTGAGGACAGGAAGCCAGCCATCATCCTGGACTACAACCACAACAAAGGAGGAGTGGACAACCTGGACAAGGTGATTGGAACTTACAGGTGCAGGAGGATGACTGCCCGCTGGCCCCTGGTCATCTTCCATAACATCATTGATGTGTCCTCACACAATGCCTTCATGATATGGAACAAGATCAACCCTACCTGGATGCCTGATAAGCGGAACAAGAGGAGCGTGTTCCTGGGGCAGCTGGGAAAGGCACTTGTAAACCCACCCATTCAAAGAAGGGAGTGACACCCCCACACAGCAGTCTCTGCAGCGCTTGTGAAAGCTGTGCAGGGGGCTGTATCGTGTCCTGATCCACCTGAAGCTGCAGCTGGGGCAGGCAAGAGGAGGAGATGCCAATTCTGCCCCCAAAGAAGAAATGTAAAACAAATACTATGTACTGCACATGTGAGAAAAACATCAGCAAAGTCCATGCACACACACTTGCATACTGTCCTACATGTGCTAATTAAAGATTATTGATTTACGTTCTTCACATTTTTGTTTTGTATCTATGATATTATTTTATTTGTATTTATTGTTGTTTATACACCTTGTGGGTGGGGGCAATGGTTAAAAAAATGGGAGAAGGCTAGTATTTTGTAGTTGAATTCCTCTGTCACGTTCTGACCTTAGTTCCTTTGTATTGTCTTTGTTTTAGTTCGGTCAGGGCGTGAGTTGGGGTGGGTAGTCTATGTTCTTTTTTCTATGTTGTGTTTATGTGTTTGGCCTGGTATGGTTCTCAATCAGAGGCAGGTGTCGTTCGTTGTCTCTGATTGAGAATCATACTTAGGTAGCCTGTTTTCCCCATTTTAGTTGTGGGTGATTGTTTCTCTCTGTGTCATTACCAGACAGAACTGTTTCGTTTACTGTCCTACATGTGCTAATTAGAGATGGTTTATGTTCTTCACGTTTTAGTTTTGTATCTAATATCTTATTTTATTATTATTATTATTATTATTATGTTGTTATTTATACACCTTGTGGGTCAGGGTTAAAGAAAATGGGAGAATAGTAGTATTTTGTAAATTAATTCCTCATTGTAGAAATATGTCACTATGTTGCCAAAAAAGTTCAAGATTTATTGTTTCCCTTCATTCAAAACAACTTTCTGGACATTTCTGTTCATAGGATATATAGTGGGGCAAAAAAGTATTTAGTCAGCCACCAATTGTGTAAGTTCTCCCACTTAAAAAGATGAGAGAGGCCTGTAATTTCCATCATAGGTACACTTCAACTATGACAGACAAAATGAGGGACAAAAATCCAGAAAATCACATTGTAGGATTTTTATGAATTTATTTGCAAATGATGGTGGAAAATAAGTATTTGGTCACCTACAAACAAGCAAGATGTCTGGCTCTCACAGACCTGTAACTCCTCTGTCCTACACTCGTTACCTGTATTAATGGCAACTGTTTGAACTTTTTGAACCAGACCGACACCATGGTGAAGAAGCCTCTACCACCTCAGTTGACCTTGCCACTAAGACCTGCACCAGCTTTTACAGATGCAACATTGAGAGTATTCTGTCGGGCTGCATCACCGCCTGTTACGGCAACTGTTTCCGCTCTCAACGGACTGGCCCTCCAGAGGATGGAGCGGTCAGCCGAGCGTATCACCGGAGGCATGCTGAATGCTCTCCAGGATATTTACAGAACTCGTGTCAAAGGAAGGACAAGAACATCATCAAGGATCTCAGCCACCCAAATCACTGTGTGTTCACTCTGCTACAATCTAGCAGACAGAGACAGTACAAGTGCATCAAAGCTGGCACCAAATTACTAAAAAACAATTAATTACCATCAGACTGTTAAACAGCCTCAATTACCATCAGACTGTTGAACAGCTTCTATCACCATCAGACTGTTGATTAGCTTCTATTACCATCAAAATGTTGAACAGCTTCTATCACCATCAGACTGTTGAACAGCTTCTATCACCATCAGACTGTTGAACAGCTTCTATTACCATCAGACTGTTGAACAGCTTCTATCACCATCAGACTGTTGAACAGCTTCTATTACCATCAGACTGTTGAACAGCTTCTATCACCATCAGACTGTTGAACAGCTTCTATTACCATCAGACTGTTGAACAGCTTCTATCACCAGACCATCAGAATGTTGAACAGCTTCTATTACCATCAGACTGTTGAACAGCTTCAATTACCATCAGACTGTTGAACAGCTTCTATCACCATCAGACTGTTGAACAGCTTCTATTACCATCAGACTGTTGAACAGCTTCTATCACCATCAGACTGTTGAACAGCTTCTATCACCATCAGACTGTTGAACAGCTTCTATTACCATCAGACTGTTGAACAGCTTCTATCACCAGACCATCAGACTGTTGAACAGCTTCAATTACCATCAGACTGTTGAACAGCTTCTATTACCATCAGACTGTTGAACAGCTTCTATTACCATCAGACTGTTGAACAGCTTCAATTACCATCAGACTGTTGAACAGCTTCTATCACCATCAGACTGTTGAACAGCTTCTATCACCATCAGACTGTTGAACAGCTTCTATTACCATCAGACTGTTGAACAGCTTCTATTACCATCAGACTGTTGAACAGCTTCTATTACCATCAGACTGTTGAACAGCTTCTATCACCATCAGACTGTTGAACAGCTTCTATTACCATCAGACTGTTGAACAGCTTCTATCACCATCAGACTGTTGAACAGCTTCTATCACCATCAGACTGTTGAACAGCTTCAATTACCATCAGACTGTTGAACAGCTTCTATTACCATCAGACTGTTGAACAGCTTCTATCACCATCAGACTGTTGAACAGCTTCTATTACCATCAGACTGTTGAACAGCTTCAATTACCATCAGACTGTTGAACTGCTTCTATCACCATCAGACTGTTGAACAGCTTCTATCACCATCAGACTGTTGAACAGCTTCAATTACCATCAGACTGTTGAACAGATTCAATTACCATCAGACTGTTGAACAGCTTCAATTACCATCAGACTGTTGAACAGCTTCTATCACCATCAGACTGTTGAACAGCTTATATCACCATCAGACTGTTGAACAGCTTCAATTACCATCAGACTGTTGAACAGCTTCTATTACCATCAGACTGTTGAACAGCTTCTATCACCATCAGACTGTTGAACAGCTTCTATTAACATCAGACTGTTGAACACCTTCTATTACCATCAGACTGTTGAACAGCTTCTATTACCATCAGACTGTTGAACAGCTTCTATCACCAGACCATCAGACTGTTGAACAGCTTCTATTACCATCAGACTGTTGAACAGCTTCAATTACCATCAGACTGTTGAACAGCTTTTATCACCATCAGACTGTTGAACAGCTTCTATCACCATCAGACTGTTGAACAGCTTCAATTACCATCAGACTGTTGAACAGCTTCAATTACCATCAGACTGTTGAACAGCTTCAATTACCATCAGACTGTTGAACAGCTTCTATCACCATCAGACTGTTGAACAGCTTCTATCACCAGACCATCAGACTGTTGAACAGCTTCTATTAACATCAGACTGTTGAACAGCTTCAATTACCATCAGACTGTTGAACAGCTTCTATCACCATCAGACTGTTGAACAGCTTCTATCACCATCAGACTGTTGAACAGCTTCAATTACCATCAGACTGTTGAACAGCTTCTATTAACATCAGACTGTTGAACAGCTTCTATTACCATCAGACTGTTGAACAGATTCTATCAGAC
Organism: Oncorhynchus gorbuscha; assembly: GCF_021184085.1. NCBI lineage: Eukaryota > Metazoa > Chordata > Actinopteri > Salmoniformes > Salmonidae > Oncorhynchus > Oncorhynchus gorbuscha. Next base: position 79,187,535 of record NC_060190.1, read on the forward strand.
TGTTGAACAGCTTCTATCACCATCAGACTGTTGAACAGCTTCTATCACCACCAGACTGTTGAACAGCTTCTATCACCATCAGACTGTTGAACAGCTTCTATCACCATCAGACTGTTGAACAGCTTTTATTACCATCAGACTGTTGAACAGCTTCTATCACCATCAGACTGTTGAACAGCTTCTATCACCATCAGACTGTTGAACAGCTTCAATTACCGTCAGACTGTTGAACAGCTTCAATTACCATCAGACTGTTGAACAGCTTCTATCACCATCAGACTGTTGAACAGCTTCTATCACCATCAGACTGTTGAACAGCTTCAATTACCATCAGACTGTTGAACAGCTTCTATTACCATCAGACTGTTGAACAGCTTCTATTACCATCAGACTGTTGAACAGCTTCTATCACCATCAGACTGTTGAACAGCTTCTATTACCATCAGAATGTTGAACAGCTTCTATCACCATCAGACTGTTGAACAGCTTCAATTACCATCAGACTGTTGAACAGCTTCTATTACCATCAGACTGTTGAACAGCTTCTATCACCATCAGACTGTTGAACAGCTTCTATCAGACTGTTGAACAGCTTCTATTACCATCAGACTGTTGAACAGCTTCTATCAGACTGTTGAACAGCTTCTATTACCATCAGACAGTTGAACAACTTCTATCACCATCAGACTGTTGAACAGCTTCTATCACCATCAGACTGTTGAACAGCTTCTATCACCATCAGACTGTTGAACAGCTTCTATCACCATCAGACTGTTGAACAGCTTCTATTACCATCAGACTGTTGAACAACTTCTATCACCATCAGACTGTTGAACAGCTTCTATCACCATCAGACTGTTGAACAGCTTCTATCACCATCAGACTGTTGAACAGCTTCTATCAGACTGTTGAACAGCTTCTATTAACATCAGACTGTTGAACAGATTCTATTATCAGACCATCAGACTGTTGAACAGCTTCTATTACCATCAGACTGTTGAACAGCTTCTATTACCATCAGACTGTTGAACAGCTTCTATCACCAGACCATCAGACTGTTGAACAACTTCTATTACCATCAGACTGTTGAACAGCTTCTATCACCATCAGACTGTTGAACAAATTCAAGGACTTTCAGGGACTTTTTGACGCACTTAATTGTAATTTACATGGACGTCAATGTTACGCAATGGTAGAATTTATATCATTGTATTTATAAGGTCTAATATGAAACCCCTTCCCCCAAAAAAGCATGTGAAACTGTCAAAAAGGTAGGCAATTACCACTTTAAGGGGGATTTTCACCCTGGTGGAATCTGGGATTGTATTATCATGCCAGAGGGAATTATAGGTCAGTGAGATGTTATACCCTGTAATGGCTTGTGGCGTATTGAATGGGGGTCTGAAAATAAATGGAGTCCTGCTTTGTGGGTTTCCGTGAAGGTTCTATGTTATATTGTTCGCAGTATCTGATTTTGTGAGTGTAGATATGGTTGTCCTTGTTCGATAGAGTCATGGGACGTCTTTCAGCGATGTTCCTATAGGCAGATTCATTGCTAAATACACAAGCTGACACATTTTTTTCAATCTCTGAAAGACTACAACTCATTTGGGGAGGTGCTTCGTGCTCTGGGCCCGTCCCTCCCGAAAATATATATATATTTTTAAAGTAGCGGGAACACTATCCTTTGGGGAAAGCTTAAAGAACTGCCCAACCACAATGGCTTGAAGTGATACCTCTCATCAACACAAATTCGACAATGGAATATTCTTTGATGTTCTTTTAGCCACATAAAATTCAACCATACATGTTTCAACTGACATATAGCAAAGAGGATTTGAACAAAGAGTTGGATTTAACTAGAAGCTAAAGCTACAGCCGATGACAGCACCAAGAGGGCAGTTGACAAATACGGTCGGTAACTTGTTATATGCCACTTCTCGCATTTGTAACTTGTTAACAAATGTTTTAACATCAGCAACTGTATATCAGTTTACTAGCTAGCTATGTAGGGTTGACATTGGTTATGCCTATCAAAGGTCTTCGAAAGCCAAGTCAACAAACAGATCACTGACCATCTCGAATCCCACCGTACCTTCTCTGCTGTGCAATCTGGTTTCCGAGCCGGTCACGGGTGCACCTCAGCCACGATCAAGGTACTAAACGATATCATAACCGCCATCGATAAAAGACAGTACTGTGCAGCCATCTTCATCGACCTTGCCAAGGCTTTCGACTCTGTCAATCACCATATTCTTATCGGCAGACTCAGTAGCCTCGGTTTTTCGGATGACTGTCTTGCCTGGTTCACCAATTACTTTGCAGACAGAGTTCAGTGTGTCAAATCGGAGGGCATGCTGTCCGGTCCTCTGGCAGTCTCTATGGGGGTGCCACAGGGTTCAATCCTCGGGCCGACTCTTTTCTCTGTGTATATCAATGATGTTGCTCTTGCTGCGGGCGATTCCCTGATCCACCTCTACGCAGACGACACCATTCTATATACTTCCGGCCCGTCCTTGGACACTGTGCTATCTAACCTCCAAACGAGCTTCAATGCCATACAGCACTCCTTCCGTGGCCTCCAACTGCTCTTAAACGTTAGTAAAACCAAATGCATGCTTTTCAACCGTTCGCTGCCTGCACCCGCACGCCTGACCAGCATCACCACCCTGGATGGTTCCGACCTTGAATATGTGGACATCTATAAGTACCTAGGTGTCTGGCTAGACTGTAAACTCTCCTTCCAGACTCATATCAAACATATCCAATCGAAAATCAAATCAAGAGTCGGCTTTCTATTCCGCAACAAAGCCTCCTTCACTCATGCCGCCAAACTTACCCTAGTAAAACTGACTATCCTACCGATCCTCGACTTCGGCGATGTCATCTACAAAATTGCTTCCAACACTCTACTCAGCAAACTGGATGCAGTTTATCACAGTGCCATCCGTTTTGTCACTAAAGCACCTTATACTACCCACCACTGCGACTTGTATGCTCTCTCGTCGGCTAGCCATCACTACATATTCGTCGCCAGACCCACTGGCTCCAGGTCATCTACAAGTCCATGCTAGGTAAAGCTCCGCCTTATCTCAGTTCACTGGTCACGATGGCAACACCCATCCGTAGCACGCGCTCCAGCAGGTGCATCTCAAATCAAATCAAATCAAATCAAATTTATTTATATAGCCCTTCGTACATCAGCTGATATCTCAAAGTGCTGTACAGAAACCCAGCCTAAAACCCCAAACAGCAAACAATGCAGGTGTAAAAGCACGGTGGCTAGGAAAAACTCCCTAGAAAGGCCAAACCTAGGAAGAAACCTAGAGAGGAACCGGGCTATGTGGGGTGGCCAGTCCTCTTCTGGCTGTGCCGGGTAGAGATTATAACAGAACATGACCAAGATGTTCAAATGTTCATAAATGACCAGCATGGTCAAATAATAATAAGGCAGAACAGTTGAAACTGGAGCAGCAGCACAGTCAGGTGGACTGGGGACAGCAAGGAGCCATCATGTCAGGTAGTCCTGGGGCACGGTCCTAGGGCTCAGGTCCTCCGAGAGAGAGAAAGAAAGAGAGAATTAGAGAGAGCATATGTGGGGTGGCCAGTCCTCTTCTGGCTGTGCCGGGTGGAGATTATAACAGAACGTGGCCAAGATGTTCAAATGTTCATAAATGACCAACATGGTTGAATAATAGTAAGGCAGAACAGTTGAAACTGGAGCAGGAGCATGGCCAGGTGGACTGGGGACAGCAAGGAGTCCTCATGTCAGGTAGTCCTGGGACATGGTCCTAGGGCCCAGGCCAGTTGAAACTGGAGCAGCAGCATGGCCAGGTGGACTGGGGACAGCAAGGAGTCATCATGTCAGGTAGTCCTGGGGCATGGTCCTAGGGCTCAGGTCCTCCGAGAGAGAGAAAGAAAGAGAGAAGGAGAGAATTAGAGAACGCACACTTAGATTTACACAGGACACCGAATAGGACAGGAGAAGTACTCCAGATAAACAAACTGACCCCAGCCCCCGACACATAAACTACTGCAGCATAAATACTGGAGGCTGAGACAGGAGGGGTCAGGAGACACTGTGGCCCCATCCGAGGACACCCCGGACAGGGCCAAACAGGAAGGATATAACCCCACCCACTTTGCCAAAGCACAGCCCCCACACCACTAGAGGGAAATCTTCAACCACCAATTTACCATCCTGAGACAAGGCCGAGTATAGCCCACAAAGATCTCCGACACGGTACAACCCAAGGGGGGGGGGGGACCCAGACAGGCCGACCACAACAGTGAATCAACCCACCCAGGTGACGCACCCCCCCAGGGACGGCACGAGAGAGCCCCAGCAAGCCAGTGACTCAGCCCCCGTAACAGGGTTAGAGGCAGAGAATCCCAGTGGAAAAAGGGGAACCGGCCAGGCAGAGACAGCAAGGGTGGTTCGTTGCTCCAGAGCCTTTCCGTTCACCTTCCCACTCCTGGGCCAGACTACACTCAATCATATGACCCACTGAAGAGATGAGTCTTCAGTAAAGACTTAAAGGTTGAGACCGAGTTTGCGTCTCTGACATGGGTAGGCAGACCGTTCCATAAAAATGGAGCTCTATAGGAGAAAGATGATCTCACTGATCATCCCTAAAGCCAACACCTCATTTGGCCGCCTTTCTTTCCAGTTCTCTGCTGCCTGTGACTGGAACGAATTGCAAAAATCGCTGAAGTTGGAGACTTTTATCTCCCTCACCAACTTCAAACATCTGCTATCTGAGCAGCTAACTGATCGCTGCAGCTGTACATAGTCTATCGGTAAATAGCCCACCCATTTTTACCTACCTCATCCCTGTACTGTTTTTATTTATTTACTTTTCTGCTCTTTTGCACACCAATATCTCTACCTGTACATGACCAACTGATCATTTATCACTCCAGTGTTAATCTGCAAAATTGTAATTATTCGCCTACCTCCTCATGCCTTTTGCACACAATGTATATGTACTCCCCTTTTTTCTACTGTATTGACTTGTTAATTGTTTACTCCATGTGTAACTCTGTGTTGTCTGTTCACACTGCTATCCTTTATCTTAGCCAGGTCGCAGTTGCAAATGAGAACTTGTTCTCAACTAGCCTACCTGGTTAAATAAAGGTGAAATAAAATTTAAAAAAAAAATGATTATGATCCCATGATGCAAGATAGGATTGCAAACAGATGAAAACAACAATGATTGGTTTTTCATTAACTGTGAGGAAAAACTATAATAAACTAAAAACATTTGCATAATAAGCCTGATAGACATGGCTCAAGCTAGATACTGTCTGTCTACCTACCTAGGTACATTTGTACGGTCTGGTCACTGTGCAGAGGTTGAGGGTTAAGGCATATTTATTGATATTAGACTGGATATTGTTCTAAATGTAATCTCTGTGCCTGTGCAAATCTATGCATGTTCAACTATTCGTCCCTAATGTTGATATTATGCTGGCACAGATCAACTGTTTTCAAACTTTACAATAGAGTATAACTTATTATCTTTTTTTGTCTTACAGACAATACCATGTGGTGCCTGGGCTTCTTTCTGAAATGTATTCTATAGAGAATGAGAGAAACAGAATAATTTTGCCTGCATGTGTCATTGTAGCAGTACTGTATCGCTGTAAATGGATTGGACATTAGGCTGTGTTTCAAGCAGAAAATGACTCAAAAGGGGCTGAATGGTAGTTTGGTCATGACAACACTCCTCCCACAGCTGTTCCTGAACTTTATTATACTGATCATGCTGTATTTTCTTACTGTATGTTTCTTTGTGAATGACATCATGACCACCTCTCCAATCCACATCACCAGTTTTCTTAGTTACAGATTGTTAACCCAGATAATGTGATTTAACCAAATACTTTTACTGGGAGTTACCGAAAAGGTACTGTTGGTGTAGCACAGATAATTTTCAACCAACCTTATCTTGTCTATGTTTTTGTCCTCGAATTTGTGGAAACAGGAGTCTCATAAAATGTCTGGGTCCAGTTGCAGGGGTCAGTTTGAATTTAGAAAAGTATTCACTAATATAATAATAATAATAATAATAATATAATAATGTATTTTTTCCTCTATGGAGTAATCCAACAATGTGTACGACGTCATCTTGTCTATTTCAATTCTGCTCTCATTGATCGGGACAGGTGTCTGTCATAATGACACGCAGCACTATGGGATAAACACTTTGGGATAAACACCCACCTGTCTCAACCAATGAGAGCAGACTTGCTTTTTTTCTGTTGTTGATCCCCATTAGTTGAAGACAAGATGGCAACATACACTTTTTTAAAATTAATTTCCTGGACTTTACTACACTGATCATACAGGATTTACTTGTATGTGAATGGCAATTATTATCGTGACCATCACAAAAACATATGAAAACATTAGCTCATTACCTTGATGCTTTCTCGGTTAAATCTAATAAGACCTTACTGTGAATCAATCAGAAAACAAAAGATAATCAACATCAATTCACTAGGGATATTAGATTTAACATGGAGCACAACTGTTTTATATGAGACACCAAAATATTCAAATCAAATCAAATCAAATCAAATTGATTTATATAGCCCTTCGTACATCAGCTGATATCTCAAAGTGCTGTACAGAAACCCAGCCTAAAACCCCAAACAGCAAACAATGCAGGTGTAAAAGCACGGTGGCTAGGAAAAACTGCCTAGAAAGGCCAAAACCTAGGAAGAAACCTAGAGAGGAACCGGGCTATGTGGGGTGGCCAGTCCTCTTCTGGCTGTGCCGGGTAGAGATTATAACAGAACATGACCAAGATGTTCAAATGTTCATAAATGACCAGCATGGTCAAATAATAATAAGGCAGAACAGTTGAAACTGGAGCAGCAGCACAGTCAGGTGGACTGGGGACAGCAAGGAGCCATCATGTCAGGTAGTCCTGGGGCACGGTCCTAGGGCTCAGGTCCTCCGAGAGAGAGAAAGAAAGAGAGAATTAGAGAGAGCATATGTGGGGTGGCCAGTCCTCTTCTGGCTGTGCCGGGTGGAGATTATAACAGAACGTGGCCAAGATGTTCAAATGTTCATAAATGACCAGCATGGTTGAATAATAGTAAGGCAGAACAGTTGAAACTGGAGCAGGAGCATGGCCAGGTGGACTGGGGACAGCAAGGAGTCCTCATGTCAGGTAGTCCTGGGACATGGTCCTAGGGCCCAGGCCAGTTGAAACTGGAGCAGCAGCATGGCCAGGTGGACTGGGGACAGCAAGGAGTCATCATGTCAGGTAGTCCTGGGGCATGGTTCTAGGGCTCAGGTCCTCCGAGAGAGAGAAAGAAAGAGAGAAGGAGAGAATTAGAGAACGCACACTTAGATTTACACAGGACACCGAATAGGACAGGAGAAGTACTCCAGATAAACAAACTGACCCTAGCCCCCCGACACAAACTACTGCAGCATAAATACTGGAGGCTGAGACAGGAGGGGTCAGGAGACACTGTGGCCCCATCCGAGGACACCCCCGGACAGGGCCAAACAGGAAGGATATAACCCCACCCACTTTGCCAAAGCACAGCCCCCACACCACTAGAGGGAAATCTTCAACCACCAACTTACCATCCTGAGACAAGGCCGAGTATAGCCCACAAAGATCTCCGACACGGTACAACCCAAGGGGGGAACCCAGACAGGCCGACCACAACAGTGAATCAACCCACCCAGGTGACGCACCCCCCCCAGGGACGGCACGAGAGAGCCCCAGCAAGCCAGTGACTCAGCCCCCGTAACAGGGTTAGAGGCAGAGAATCCCAGTGGAAGCCTTTTTTTTCCAGCACTTGAGCCATTGTTGTATCGCATGCTTTATCACAACAGCTGTTTGTCACTTGGCTCTCACTAAAGGAAACATTCCTTCCTGGATCAGATGATGATGTGTGAAAATATCAGGCGTAACTAATCAAAAGAAGTACGCATCCAACAAGTGTTATACACACGTTAATTACAGTATTGATTTAGGTTTTAAGTATCAAGGTAAGGTGACTCTTACGGTTAAAAGCATTCATTTTTGCAGTGCATATAATATTTAGCATTTGTGTGCCCATGAAAACTCTTTTCACCCCGTAATATAATACAACACAAAATGTTATCTAGTTACACGACATTTCTGAGATCTCTATTGTAAAAACTAAAAAAACTGCCTGACAGCTAGATCCAGGATTCTTACAAGGTTCAAGGTCTAATTTAACTGGTTAATGCTTAACATATAAGGTGTCTGACAATACCTTGCTCTGTGATGTCACCTTGCTCTGTGATGTCACCTTGCTCTGTGATGTCACCTTGCTCTGTGATGTCACCTTATATAAGAAGGTATTACACTGCCATCAATCAATCAAATGTATTTTATAAAGTATTTTTTACATTAGCAGATGTCACAAAGTGCTTATACAGAAACTCAGCCTAAAACCCTAGAGAGTACTCAATGTAGATGTAAACGATTTGGGACATATCCGTCAAGACGCCAACCACGATAAAGGGTTTAACATAGGTTTTTAAATCAACTCATGAATATCTTAAATCTTAAAACATTTGCAGATTATTATCAATGACTCCTCCCTGGTGCCCTCGTTTCTAGAAAGGTCCATGTCTCCAGTCTTCCCGGATAGATAAACAAATAAAGAGATTGTCTATCAGTAAAAAGAGACGTGCTCTATTACCTTGACAATCCTAATGTTTAGTGCAGCAGGAAATCTGGAGGGCCTGGTAAATGTCTGGGCAGTGAGAGTTAGTGAGGAGGAGTGGTGTAATCCTCACCGCTATTGGACTCTGAGAGTTAGCTTGCCACTTAGGGTGTTTTCTTCAGACGCCTTTTGAATGAAATATGCGAGAAAACATAGTCCCCCCCCCCCTTTGCTTCTGTCATTCAGATGATTTCACAAAAAAAATAAAAAAACGTAGCAGAGTAGATACGTTTTGATTGGTTGTCAGGGACTGAACCCAAATTGTCACCGCCCACATTTCCATGACGAGTGCTAGCTGTGTAGAAATGCCTGACAGTTTGCTGAGGCAGCGAGCCAGGCGAGAGGCAGCCATTGCATTGGCTGTATTGTGCCAGTTGCACAATGTTATGATTGATGGTTTTATTCTTTCAAGTAAAAACTATCAGAATTCAGTGGCTAGAGCCCTACAATCGATACATAACATAGCTAAATACCAGTGCATTGTAAATGTGTCCCAATCTATCTTTCTGTGCAGCTGGCTAGCAGGCAGCGCACTCTGTCTCGTCTAGCCGAGGCCACCTTTTGGCTGAAAACGGGTCAGAGTGACATATCAACACAACGCAACCCAGCTCAGGAGTAGGCCTACATTAGAAGTAAACTATGTAATTAGGATCATAGCCTTCTGTGTACCAGTTCAGACTTAAGAATTGTCTGTGTTAGGATATGTGTGAGGTGGTGTGTATTTGTTTGTGTGTGTGTTTCTGTGTGTGTGTGTGTGTGTGTGTGTGTTTGGGTGTGAGTTTGTGTGTGTTTGTTTGTGTGTGTGTTTGGGTGTGAGTTTGTGTGTACAGTATGTGTTGGTGGTGTTGGGGATGCTGAGAAGTCCGTGTTAGGCTGTGTGTGTTTGTGTTAGGATATGTGTGAGGTGGTGTGTATTTGTTTGTGTGTGTGTGTGTGTGTTTGGGTGTGAGTTTGTGTGTACAGTATGTGTTGGTGGTGTTGGGGATGCTGAGAAGTCCGTGTTAGGCTGTGTGTGTTTGTGTTAGGATATGTGTGATGTGTGTGATGTGTGATGTGGTGTGTATTTGTTTGTGTGTGTGTTTCTGTGTGTTTCTGTGTGTGTGTGTGTTTGGGTGTGAGTTTGTGTGTACAGTATGTGTTGGTGGTGGTGGGGAAGCTGAGAAGTCCGTGTTAGGCTGTGTGCGTGCGTGTGTACACGAGTGTGTGTGTGTGCCTAGGACGTCCAATCTCCCCATATTAATCAGGTGTGTAATTATTGTGGTTGCCTACTAAACAGCAGGGGAGATGCCAGCAGCAGTAATAGTGAACTGCAGCTGGGCCTTTGACTACACACACACACAGACACACACACACACGGAAACACACACACACACACACACACAGAAACACCCCCCACACACACACACACACACACACACACACACACACACACACACACACACACACACACACACACACACACACACACACACACACACACACACACACACACACACACACACACACAGAAACACCCCCCCACACACACACACACACACAGAAACACACACAGAAACATACACACACACACAGAAACACACACAAACACACACACACAGAAACACACACACACACACAGAAACACCCCCCCACACACACACACAGAAACACACACAGAAACACACACACACACAGACACACACACACAAACACAGAAACACCCCCCCCACACACACACACAGAAACACACACGGAAACACACACACAGAAACACACACACACACAGACACACACACACACACACACAGCAAGCCAAATAATCAGCTACAACAAACTCACTGTCACTAACAGTCGATCGCCTCCATTTTCCCTTTTACAATGACTTTTGGGAATCTGCTAATTGGGGTGTCCATATTTGTGTCTGCTGATTATGAGTTTATATTTGGTATTTCTCTCCCATTAACAATTCATTGTTATTTTCTGTAGTTGATGGCTCAGTAATTGGTGGGAGGGAGATGAAGCTCGTCAGTGCTGGAGACTATGAGATTCATAGTCATACATAGAGATTTTCATTGTATCTGGAGTATTTTGGGCCTTGGCCATGGCTACGTCAGTGTCCCCCTGTTAGTTTGTCTGTGAATAGTAAGTAGTACACTGATTGGTGGAGTTGTGGATCCAGGGGCAACAGAATAATGATTATCCAGGATTATTTCCCATTAGCAATATCACCCTGCACTCCTCTTGTTCCTCCCTTCCATGACCATGAATGAGCTCACCCTCCTCCTCATCTCTACCTCATCCTCCTCCTCCTCCTCAACTCTTCAACCTTATCATCTCCTCCTCCTAATCTCCTCCTCATCTCTCTTCTTTCCTGCCTGTTGCACCAGCCGCTCCCCAGTGAAGAATATTTTCTCTTAGACACCCGTTTCTGTTGTTAAAATTCTATGGCTCAATTGAATAACCTTCAGTAGAGTTTTCTAGCCTTCAAAGTGAGTTGATTCTTCTGCCTCTTTTGCCTTCAAAATAAATCCAACCCTGTGTGAAAGTTCAGTAATATTATACTGTACACGCTATGTGCACTGTGTACAATATGAAGGCTATCTCTTCCTGCTCTACAGGAGAACATGACTCATGTTAGACCATAGATCAATAGTACTCTGGTTAAGCGCAGGCTGCGGACATGAACAAAAAATGAGACTGGTCTGCTTAAAAACAGATTGTTTTAAAACTGTTCCTCCAGGGTTTTATAGTAGTATGATATAAAAGTATATATATTATTATACTATCGTTGAGCTATGAATAACAGTTTGTCTGATGGGGTTGGGATATCAATGATGGGGTTGGGATATCAATGATGGGGTTGAGATATCAATGATGGGGTTGGGTAATTATTGATGGGGTTGGGATATCACTGATAGGGTTGGGATATCACTGATAGGGGTTGGGATATCAGTGATAGGGGTTGGGATATCAGTGACTAGGTGGGATATCAGTGATGGGGTTGAGATATCAGTGACGAGGTGGGATATCAGTGATGGGGTTGAGATATCAGTGACGAGGTGGGATATCAGTGATGGGGTTGAGATATCAGTGTCAGTGTTAGGGTTGAGATATCAGTGATGGGGTTGGGATATCAGTGACAAGGTGGGATATCAGTGATAGGGTTGGGATATCACTGATAGGGTTGGGATATCACTGATAGGGGTTGGGATATCAGTGATAGGGTTGTGATATCAGTGATGGGGTTGAGATATCAGTGATGGGGTTGGGATATCAGTGATAGGGTTGGGATATCACTGATGGGGTTGAGATATCAGTGATGGGGTTGGGATATCAGTGATAGGGTTGGGATATCAGTGATGGGGTTGGGATATCAGTGATAGGGTTGGGATATCACTGATGGGGTTGAGATATCAGTGATGGGGTTGGGATATCAGTGATAGGGTTGGGATATCACTGATGGGGTTGGGATATCAGTGATAGGGTTGGGATATCAATATAACTCGACAAACAAACGGAGGTATTTTGGGTCTAACAATTATCTTTATGGAACAAAGGGAACATTTGTTGTGTAACTGGGAGTCTCTTGAGTGAAAACATCCGAAGATCATCAAAGGTAAATGCTTAATTAGATTGCTTTTCTGATTTTCGTGACCGAGCTACCTGATGCTAAGTGTACTTTAACAGGTGGATTAACAAAAGGCGAAACTGTGTTTTCCTATATTGCACTTGTGATTTCATGAATATAAATATTGATAGTAATATTTATTGTATGTAGCGCCATGCTATTCAGCGGTTGTTGATGACACTTATCCCGATATCGGGATTGCAGACATAACAAGTTAAATAAGACAAAAAAAAACAGAAAACTTGAGGGTGCATCACTATTCACCCCCCAAAATCAATACTTTGCAGAGTCACATTTTGCAGCAATTACAGCTACAAGTCTCTTGGGGTGTGTTTCTATAAGCTTGGCACATCTAGCCACTGGGATTTTTTGCCCATTCTTCAAGGAAAAACTGCTCCAGCTCCATCAAGTTGGATGGGTTCCGCTGATGTACAGCAAACTTTAAGTCACACCACAGATTATTAATTGGATTAAGGTCTGGGCTTTGACTAGGCCATTCCAGGACATTTAAATGTTTCCCCTTCAACCACTCGGGTGTTGCTATAGCAGTATGATTCTTGTCATTGTCCTGCTGGAAGGTGAACCTCTGTCCCAGTCTCAAGTCACTGAAACAGTTTTCCCTCAAGAATTTCCCTACATTTAGCGCCATCCACCACTCCTTCAATTCTGACCAGTTTCCCAGTCCCTGCCGATGAATATACATAACCACAGCATGATGCTGCCACCACCATGCTTCACTGTGGGGATGATATCCTCGGGGTGATGAGAGGTGTTGGGATTGTGCCAGACACAGCATTTTCCTTGATGGCCAAAAATCTGCATTTTTAGTCTCATCTGACCAGGGTACCTTCTTCCATATGTTTGTCTCCCACATGCCTTTTGGCGAACACCAAATGTGTTTAATTATTTTTTTTGTTTAATAAGCAATGGCTTTTTTTCTGGCCACTCTTCCGTAAAGCTCAGCTCTGTGGAGTGTACGGCTTAAAGTGGTCCTATGGCAGAATGACATATTTGTAACTTGTCAGCTCGGGGGTTTGAACTTGCAACCTTCACAGTTACTAGTACAACGCTATAACCACTAGGCTACCCTGCCTATAGTAAACATGCATCCCCTATACAGTAAACATGCATCCCTATCTGGTAAACATGCATCCAAAATGAAGTTGCGGTGTCAGTTAATCTGTAATTGATTTTTTGTGACCACAGTGGGAATCGAACCCACAACTACATGTGTTGCTAGTGCCATGTGCTTATGATCTGAGCCACATATAGGACCACTACAATACATAAATACAATATGAATACTGCAAAACACAATGCATGATTAAAATAAAGGTGTAAGATGTATGATTGCCATCCCCATGATAAGTCCACTCTCCTTCAGGCCATGGATGAGGCATGCAATGATTTCAATGATTAAAATAAAGGTGTAAGATGTATGATTGCCATCCCCATGATAAGTCCACTCTCCTTCAGGCCATGGATGAGGCATGCAATGATTTCAATGATTAAAATAAAGGTGTAAGATGTATGATTGCCATCCCCATGATAAGTCCACTCTCCTTCAGGCCATGGATGAGGCATGCAATGATTTCAATGATTAAAATAAAGGTGTAAGATGTATGATTGCCATCCCCATGATAAGTCCACTCTCCTTCAGGCCATGGATGAGGCATGCAATGATTTCAATCCAGCCCTATGTCAGGTTTGTATTCTCCGTGCGAAAAGGTTTCTCCCCAGGGACATGAATAATGATGACATTGACTGCAATGGAGATGAGAACCTGTGGCCAAATGCTCAAGATAGGTTTAATGCAAATTAGCACCTGTTAAAAGTTATGTTCCTTTCATTAATTCAATTTGTTTCATTTGGTTACACAACACCTATTTTGTAATGATATGTGGATAAAAATAATATATATATACATGTATATTTTGCATCAGTGTTTGTGAAAGATGTCTTCAGTGACCACAATTTTGATCACACATGGAGTAGAAAATTATATATTGTCAATTTTGAAAAATGTATCGTGCATGTTGAGATGATATAATTACGTTGTGTTTTGGTGATTAAATAATATCATTGTTCTTATGGGTTTTAGGGATTAGGTTCATAATTTTGGTTTATAATTTTGTGCCTGCTCGTCATTATTGGTGAGAAATAACATCATTTTTGATTTGGTGCCACGTCAGGCATTGCCCATACCCTGTGCTGCGTCAGGCATTGCCCATACCCTGTGCTGCGTCAGGCATTGCCCATACCCTGTGCTGCGTCAGGCATTGCCCATACCCTGTGCTGCGTCAGCACAGACTGCTGGGTACAGAGACAAGGGAAACACTTTGTGTGAGAGGTTTACCAGGTTTGCCAGGTTTACCAATGGTTTGCCAACCAGGTTTACCAATGGTTTGCCAACCAGGTTTACCAATGGTTTGCCAACCAGGTTTACCAATGATTTACCAGGTTTGCCAATGATTTCCGATCATAATTATTGGTGTGTAATCACAGCCCTGATCATCATTATTGGGGTGTAATCACAGCCCTGATCATCATGATTGGGGTGTAATCACAGCCCTGATCATCATTATTGGGGTGTAATCACAGCCCTGATCATCATTATTGGGGTGTAATCACAGCCCTGATCATCATTATTGGGGTGTAATCACAGCTCTGAACATCATTATTGGGGTGTAATCACAGCCCTGAACATCATTATTGGTGGGTAATAATAGCCCTGATCATCATTATTGGTGGGTAATAATAGCCCTGATCATCATTATTGGTGGGTAATAATAGCCCTGATCATCATTATTGGTGGGTAATAATAGCCCTGATCATCATTATTGGTGGGTAATAATAGCCCTGATCATCATTATTGGTGGGTAATAATAGCCCTGATCATCATTATTGGTGGGTAATAATAGCCCTGATCATCATTATTGGTGGGTAATAATAGCCCTGATCATCATTATTGGGGTGTAATCACAGCCCTGATTATCATTATTGGGGTGTAATCACAGCCCTGATCATCATTATTGGTGGGTAATAATAGCCCTGATCATCATTATTGGTGGGTAATAATAGCCCTGATCATCATTATTGGTGGGTAATAATAGCCCTGATCATCATTATTGGTGGGTAATAATAGCCCTGATCATCATGATTGGTGGGTAATAATAGCCCTGATCATCATTATTGGTGGGTAATAATAGCCATGATCATCATGATTGGTGGGTAATAATAGCCATGATCATCATGATTGGTGGGTAATCTAATGACATCACTTCATTTGAATGATAGTGCCAATATACGGTTATCACTTCATTCTAATGATAATGCCAATATACTGACATCACTTCATTCTAATGATAATGCCAATCTACTGACATCACTACATTCTAATGATAATGCCAATCTACAGCATTTTAAGATAAGCCTAGCCGAACACAAAGGTTTGCAGGTCTGTGCTACCAAGCTGGTTTTGGCAATCCTGTCTGCTTCTCAAACGGCATCTTATTCCCTATAAAGTGCACTATTTTCGACTAGGCCTTTGTCAGAAGTAATGTGCTTTATAGGGGATAGAGTGCCATTTGGGACTTAAACCTCCATTCTTACTGGGGACTGAAACCTGATTGATCCTGTATCTCTGAGGGCTTTCTTTAAAAGGTGTTAGGGGTGGTGGGGGGGGGGTTGAGCTCTCTGGACCGTGTAATAGAAGCTGAAGAATTTCACGGCTTAGATACTTTGAGATACTTCTCTTGTCTTCTCTCCGTGTCCTTTTCCCTTTTCTTCCAGGGCAGCCAGACTGAGTTAGTGATCTCACAGTATAGCAATGTATCCCAAATGGCACCCTATTCCCTACATAGTGCACTACAGAATGAAAAAACGTTGGAAAATCACATGATTTCAGGTCTTTTCAAGTGATTTCATGTGTTTTGGGAGCACTTCACAGGTGAAATTCATATGTTTTTTCCGTGTGGGTCCAGGGCCTATCAGACTCTTGTTGACAAAAGGATCGGCCCCTTTTTTTATTTTAATTATTTCTCCTAAAATGACATACCAAAATCAAACTGCCTGTAGCTCAGGACCTGAAGTAAGGATATGCATTTTCTTGGTACCATTTGAAAGGAAACACTTTGAAGTTTGTGGAAATGTGAAAGGAATGTAGGAGACCAACCGTTTGTTTGTATTTTCTTTGTACCTTCATCTTTGAAATGAAAGAGAAAGGCCATAATGTATTATTCCAGCCCAGGTGCAATTTAGATATTGGCCACTAGATTGCAGAAGTGTATGTGTAATATTTTAATCTGATTCAATGAACCATTGCATTTATGTTAAAAATGTTGTATCAATACTGCCCAAATGTGCCTAATTTGTTTATTAATAACTTTTCGTGTTCAAAACTGTGCTCTCTCCTCAAACAATGGCATGGTATTCGTTCACTGTAATAGCTACTGTAAATTGGAAAGTGCAGTTAGATTAACAAGAATTTAAGCTTTCTGCCCATATCAGATATGTCTATGTCCTGGGAAATGTTCTTGTTACTTACAACCTCATGCTAATCGCATTAGCCTACATTAGCTCAACAGTCCCGCAGGGGACCCACCAATCCTGAAGAATTCAAAGTAACGCTGTGTATAGGGAATAGGGTGGCACTTTCAATGGAGCCTGTTGTAAGAAAATGAAGAATGGTAGCAGCTTATGATTTTAGGGATCTGTAATTTAGTATCCAGCGTATTACACTACTGTGCAATAGGTCTTCAACATATTGAACAATAAACATATTCAATGACTAACATCAGGCCCTCGAACAGAGCTTTGGTCAAAAGCAGTGTACTATGGTAGTGAACAACACTATATATACAAAAGTATGTGGACACCCCTTCAAATTAATGAGATTCGGATATTTCAGCCACACCCGTTGCTGACAGGTTTTACGAAATTGAGCACACAGACATGCAATCTCCATAGACAAACGTTGTCAGTAGAGCGGCCCATAGTGAAGGGCTCAGTGACTTTCAACGTGGCACTGTCATAATATGCCACCTATCCAACAGTTTGTCAAATTTCTTCCCTGTTAGAGCTGCCTCGGTCAACTGTACGTGCTGTTGTTGCGAAGTGTCTGGGAGCAACAACGGCTCAGCCGTGAAGTGGTAGGCCACAGAACTGGACCGCCAAGAATGTAGCATTTTTGGACTTAATGATATAGAGTATACCCACTAAATTGTTGCAACACTCACTATTAAGTTCCAAACTGCCTCTGGAACACAAGAACTGTTCGTCGGGAGCTTCATGAAATGGGTTTCCATGGCCGAGCAACCGCACACAGGACTACGATCACCACGCACAATGCCAAACTTCGGCTGGAGTGGTGTAATCCTCACCGCTATTGGACTCTGCATAAAGTAGATCAAGCTGTTGATAGTGTCCTGTGGAATGTTGTCCAGCTCCTCTTCAATGGCAGTGTGATGTTGCCGGAAAACTGGAACACACTGTTGTACACGTTGAACCAGAGCATCCCAAACATGCTCAATGGGTGACATGTCTGGTGATTATACAGGCCATGGATGAACTGGGACATTTTCCGTTTCAAGGAATTCTGCACAGATTCTTGTGACACGGGGCCACGTATTATCATGCTGAAACATGAGGTGATGGAGGCAGATGAATGGCACGACATTGGGCCTCGGGATCTCATCACGATATCTCTGTGTATTCAAATTGCCATTGATAAAATGCAGTTGTATTTGTTGTCCGTAGCTTATGTCTGCTCATTCCATAACCCCAACTAAACCCATGTTGCACTCTGTTTACAACGTTGATATCAGGAAATTGCTCACCCACACAACACCAGACATGTGGTCTGTGGTTGTGAGACCGGTTGGACCACCTGCCAAATTCTTATGGTAGAGAAATCCAATTGTCTGGCAACAGCTCTGTTGGACAATCCTGCAGTCAGCATGCAAATTACATACACCATCAAAACCTTTGACATCTGTGACGTTGTATTTTGTGACAAAACTGCAAATTTTACAGTGCCCTTTTATTGTCCCCAGCACAAGGTGCACCTGTGTAATGACCATGCTGTTTTATTTTCTTCTTAATACGCCACACCTGTCAGATGGATCGACTCTCTTTGCAACAGAGAAATGTTCACTAACAGGGAGGGATGTAAACGAATGTGTGCACATTTATTTATTTTTTGTTGTTGTGAATTTGACCCCTTTTTCTCCCCTCAGAGACCAAATCAACAGGTATCCAGATCAATGAGACCAAATCAACAGGTACCCAGATCAATGAGACCAAATCGACAGGTATCCAGATCAATGAGACCAAATCAACAGGTACCCAGATCAATGAGACCAAATCGACAGGTATCCAGATCAATGAGACCAAATCGACAGGTATCCAGATCAATGAGACCAAATCGACAGGTATCCAGATTAATGAGACCAAATCAACAGGTATCCAGATCAATGAGACCAAATCCACAGGTACCCAGATCAATGAGACCAAATCAACAGGTACCCAGATCAATGAGACCAAATCCACAGGTACCCAGATCAATGAGACCAAATCCACAGGTATCCAGATTAATGAGCACTATGAGTGAGAGGTGAGAACAGTGGGAGTGGAGGTGTCATATTTTATTTGTGGGCTATGTTGAAAATCAGCATTATGCTAAACTCCTTCCTCCTGTAGTTGTGATCTCATCCTTCGAGCCGGTTGCTATGCAAAAAAATACCCCACAGCGTTGTGATAATAAACTACTAAGTTATTAGTACCTCCCACACCGGGCATCCTCCAACCTACAGGATGTCTCCCAAATGGTACCCTTCTCTGGTCAAAAGTAGTACACTACATAGGGAATAGGGTCCCCTTGGGAACGCAAGGCCAAGACCGGCGTCCTCCAACCTGATATCATCCAACTCATCTGTTTTTAATGGTCTAATTAAATCCATATTATTGGCTGACCCCAATTCATTTAAAGTGATGACCCTCAAAAAATGAATAGAAGAATGAGTTAGTGTCCTTCCATGGTCTGTGTTCCATGATGGTATAACCTGGTATAACCTGGAATAACCTGGAATAACCCCCCCCCCACTACCCAAACCTCCCAACAACCACAGTGTATTGAAGATTTTTTTTAAAACATTATTTGAACAAAAATACAGTCTATAAAACAAACACACACAGCAAGACAAACCATTTAATGATGTAGTCATTGACTCTCAGTGGGGAGTATATCACAGTTTAATATACTTTTAAAATATTTCAGATTGCCAATTCATTTCTTTCTTCCTCTCTTTTTACAGCGAGCTGTGTGTAATGTTGTCTAGTTGTTTCATTTTTTTTTTACACAATGATCTATGACTCTCATAAAGAACTGTTTAGGGATTCTAAAACAGAACCATTACCCACTGATATGATTGTATTGTCTTGGGCTATGTCTCAAATAGCATTGGATTCATTGCCGAGTGCACTACTTTTGACCAGGGCCCTATAGTCCGTGGTCAAAACATAGTGCATTATATAGGGAATAGGGTGTTAATTAAGGACACATGCTGGCTATATTGTTTTGTGGTTGTCTATAAAATAGATATTAGTAATAACTTCTGCAATCTCCTGTTCATCTCAGGTGGCCAATTCCCCTGGTTATTACAGCATAAGTGTGTTCTCTGAACCCCATACATATCCCCCTCCTTCTCTCCCCTCAGTATGAGGGCTGGTATTAATCTGTCTGTACTGGGATGGCTCCAGTATGAGGGCTGGTATTAATCTGTATGTACTGGGATGGCTCCAGTATGAGGGCTGGTATTAATCTATATTTACTGGGATGGCTCCAGTATGAGGGCTGGTATTAATCTGTCTGTACTGGGATGGCTCCAGTATGAGGGCTGGTATTAATCTGTATGTACTGGGATGGCTCCAGTATGAGGGCTGGTATTAATCTATATTTACTGGGATGGCTCCAGTATGAGGGCTGGTATTAATCTGTATGTACTGGGATGGCTCCAGTATGAGGGGCTGGTATTAATCTGTCTGTACTGGGATGGCTCCAGTATGAGGGGCTAGTATTAATCTGTCTGTACTGGGATGGCTACAGTATGAGGGGCTGGTATTAATCTGTCTGTACTGGGATGGCTACAGTATGAGGGGCTGGTATTAATCTATATTCACTGGGATGGCTCCAGGATGGGATGCCTTGAGTTGTTCTCTCTCCTTCTGCAGCTATGCAGTTTGTTCACCAACGGATTTCCCCCTCCCGTTTTTTCCTCCTTCCAACCGTTCTGAATTCGTTGTAAAGGTTTAATGACAGTTTATTGTGGGACGCTGAGGAGGCTCGTGTTTTATTGTAATGGATTAAAGCTAGAATCCTTAGTTTGCTACATCCATTTTTGTGCTTGTAAATTAATTATATACAGTATACCCACTGAATCGTTGAACAAATATAACTTAGAAATGCCTCATGAATTGAGTTCCTTCTGTTGTACCCCGTTCAGAAGCCAAGATGCTCCAATTTCTGTCAACAATGTAAACAAACTTTTTTTTTATTAACCTAAGGTTAAAACTACAATGTTGATATCATGAATCTTTGCATCTGTGGCTCCGTCTATGAATTTGAGTGGTTACGTTTCTCCAAAACTGAGGTGGGTTGAACTCTTTCCTATCCTTTCAATGAAGGACTCTCGCTTTAAAATGTGTAATTTAATATCTGGTGGATAAGGAGCTAGCAACTCTGCTCTCTGTAGACAGATGGCTGGCTGGTGTAAACACTGTCGTGCAGCATTTCGGGAGGTGTGCAGTGCATCGGGCGAGGAGAGTAGCAAGGGAGCGAAACAGAACAGAGGAAAGCATTGAGAGACAGACAGAGTGAGAGAATGAGAGAGACAAAGACAGAGACAGAAAATCTGTCAATGCTTTAGATCTGTCTGTAGATCTGTCTGTAGATCTGTCTGTAGATCTGTCTGTAGATCTGTCTGTAGATCTGTCTGTAGATCTGTCTGTAGATCTGTCTGTAGATCTGTTTGGAGATCTGTCTGTATATCTGTCTGTAGATCTGTCTGTAGATCTGTCAGTAGATCTGTCTGGAGATCTGTCTGGAGATCTGTCTGTAGATCTGTCTGTAGTATCTGTCTGGAGATCTGTCTGTAGTATCTGTCTGGAGATCTGTTTGGAGATCTGTCTGTAGATCTGTCTGTAGATCTGTCTGTAGATCTGTCTGGAGATCTGTCTGTAGATCTGTCTGGAGATCTGTCTGTAGATCTGTCTGTAGATCTGTCTGGAGATCTGTCTGGAGATCTGTCTGTAGATCTGTCTGGAGATCTGTCTGGAGATCTGTCTGTAGATCTGTCTGGAGATCTGTCTGTAGATCTGTCTGTAGATCTGTCTGGAGATCTGTCTGTAGATCTGTCTGTTGGTCTGTCTGTATATCTGTCTGTATATCTGTCTGGAGATCTGTCTGTAGATCTGTCTGTAGATCTGTCTGTATATCTGTCTGTAGATATGTCTGTTGGTCTGTCTGTATATCTGTCTGTATATCTGTCTGGAGATCTATCTGTAGATCTGTCTGTATATCTATCTGTAGATCTGTCTGTTGGTCTGTCTGTATATCTGTCTGGAGATTTGTCTGTAGATCTGTCTGTATATCTGTCTGTAGATCTGTCTGTAGTATCTGTCTGTAGATCTGTCTGTAGATCTGTCTGTAGATCTGTCTGTAGATCTGTCTGTATATCTGTCTGTAGATCTGTCTGTAGATCTGTCTGTATATCTGTCTGTAGATCTGTCTGTAGATCTGTCTGGAGATCTGTCTGTAGATCTGTCTGGAGATCTGTCTGGAGATCTGTCTGTAGATCTGTCTGTAGATCTGTCTGTAGATCTGTCTGTATATCTGTCTGTAGATCTGTCTGTTGGTCTGTCTGTATATCTGTCTGTATATCTGTCTGGAGATCTGTCTGTAGATCTGTCTGTAGATCTGTCTGTATATCTGTCTGTAGATATGTCTGTTGGTCTGTCTGTATATCTGTCTGTATATCTGTCTGGAGATCTATCTGTAGATCTGTCTGTATATCTATCTGTAGATCTGTCTGTTGGTCTGTCTGTATATCTGTCTGGAGATTTGTCTGTAGATCTGTCTGTATATCTGTCTGTAGATCTGTCTGTAGTATCTGTCTGTAGATCTGTCTGTAGATCTGTCTGTAGATCTGTCTGTAGATCTGTCTGTAGATCTGTCTTTATATCTGTCTGTAGATATGTCTGTTGGTCTGTCTGTATATCTGTCTGTATATCTGTCTGGAGATCTATCTGTAGATCTGTCTGTATATCTGTCTGTAGATCTGTCTGTTGGTCTGTCTGTATATCTGTCTGGAGATTTGTCTGTAGATCTGTCTGTATATCTGTCTGTAGATCTGTCTGTAGATCTGTCTGTTGGTCTGTCTGTATATCTGTCTGGAGATTTGTCTGTAGATCTGTCTGTATATCTGTCTGTATATCTGTCTGGAGATTTGTCTGTAGATCTGTCTGTATATCTGTCTGTAGATCTGTCTGTAGATCTGTCTGTTGTTCTGTCTGTATATCTGTCTGTAGCGCTGTCTGTAGATCTGATTGTTTATCTGTCTGTATATCCGTCTGTATATCTGTCTGTATATCTGTCTGTAGATTTTGGTGGAAATATTCAGTCAAACATATTTCTCAAATAACAGAGCCTGTGAGTTCAAAAATACTTTTTTTTTACAGCATGATAAAATCCGTGCTGGTTCATGAAGCAACTCCTTTCCAGTCTTGGCACATACTGTACTTCTTATACATGTTTCTAACTTACGTCACACCCATAGTAACTCCTCTTAAATGGCTCATTCCCTCTGGCATTTAGCCACCGTTATCGTATTGCCTTGCACTAAGTTTAGTTTGGTTTCGTAAGAGGGCACGGAAACCGTAGAGCCACACCATTAGTTCAGACATCTACTCGGCTTAAGACAGCTTCATGCATGTAGGACCACAGCAACAGTCCTTGGCACTTTACAGAAATAACAAGACATGTCAACCTGCTAACTCCTCTGAAAAGAAGCACCCATGTTCCGGAAAAGACCCAAGAGGTGTAACCATAGCAACAGTACATATCAGGCCAAAACACACACATGGTTACAGGAATAACCAGTCATGTCCAACCCCCCGACAGGTGCATGTCTAATGGTGTCTCATGAACCAGAGCACATATAGAGAGCACTA